>NC_056447.1:16918731-17013731 GCF_018296145.1 Oncorhynchus tshawytscha
CACACACACACACACACACACACACACACACCCCCCCACTCCACACACACACACACAGCCCCCACTCCAAACTGTTTTGAGTTATCCCCCCCACTCCAAACTGTTTGAGTTAACTTGCTGAATTAACTGCCCTAAATTCAATTTGACTCCAGACAACGAGGACTCTGAGTCAGCTAATATAAATCTCTATAAGTCTGGAACAGTAATGGTAGGGGATAGGAACAACCCCAAACAGTCTCAGCTGGACTTTCACCTGATCAAAGAATTAAACCAGCAGGGGAAGCTCTCCCTTGAGAAAGATGCCCCCCACCCAGAGCGGGTCAGACCAGACCTCTTCATTATATAACCTCACAGACGAGCCACCCCAAGCGGAAAGTACAGAGTACTACCCCCTCATTGAAATGAAGAATACATTTACCCAGCTGGAGGTAAGGCAGGTAGAGGTGGAACAGCAGGTGATTACACTTCAGTCAGCACAGACCCAGACAACATTCCAGCACAACAACACTCTCTTAACCAGACCAGCTGGAGGTAGAGAGAGACATATCTGCACTCTGGAAAGTGGTGAGACAACTTCATCAGGAGAAAGAGCAGGATCAGGAGAAGAACAGAGCACTAGAGGAGAGGATCAGACTGCTGGATCACCCAGCCACAGAATAAAACACACAGGCACAAATGACCTGAGGGCACAGCAGGAAAATGGTGGCCACAGCACTGTGGTGATTGAAAGTGATTGATTGAAAAAGCTTATTCTACTTTCTCCAACGCACAAGGGGTTATCTCCACCCTGCTACCATACAGCGGGTAAACGCAATTGTTTCCCATGACTGTGCCTCAAAACCAAATGTTTTCCTGGCCCACCACTCCACCCTGGACTTGAACAGCCTCTATGACCAGATCCACCTCTACAAGGCAGCAGGGCCCATCTTCACCTGGACCCTAAAGGACATCACTCTCAAACGCAGCCCCAACACTTCACACAGGAGCAACAGACCATCGAGACACTCTCCCAGACCTGCGGGACCCCCGGACCTGCACATAGAGGACCTACACATAGAGGACCCACGCCGAGAGGACCTACATCCAGGCCACAACACCACCCCCAAGTCAACCATGCCCACACCCCATTTAGGCCCCCCTCAGATTAGACCTATGCCCCTCCTGCCCACCTCATTCCCCCAAAGAGGGCCTCATCATGGAAGTCACACATACACCCAGGTAGTGAGCGGGCAAACAGGCCCAACCCCCACTCTTACACTAGCCCAAGCCAATGGCATGTACCAGATGCTCAGCAGGCTCTGCTCACACTTACTGGCCTGAGGCTAAACCACGACCAACAACATTGGACACTCTATGGAACAAAAAGCCTTCACTATATTATCCTGGAATATCCAAGGCCTGAGGTCATCTGCCTTTAGCCTAAAGAGCAGAAACCCAGACTTCACCAAAGAAATCGAAGTACAGACATTGTCATCCTGCAAAGAAACCTGGTATAGAGGAGATGGACCCACTGGTTGCCCTCTAGGTTACAGAGAGCTGGTCCCGTCCACCAAACTACCAGGTGGGTGGTATAGAGGAGACGGACCCACTGGTTGCCCTCTAGGTTACAGAGAGCTGGTCCCATCCACCAAACTACCAGGTGGGTGGTATAGAGGAGACAGACCCACTGGTTGCCCTCTAGGTTACAGAGAGCTGGTCCCATCCACCAAACTACCAGGTGTGAAAAGGGGAAGGGACTCAAGGGGTTTGCTACTTTGGTATAGAGCAGAACTAACTCACTCTATTACATTAATCAAAACAGGAACATTTTATATTTGGCTAGAAATTCATAAGGAAATTATCTTAACAGACAAAACTGTCCTCCCATGTGCTACCTATATCCCCCAACTAGAATCCCCATACTTTAATGAAGACAGCTTCTCCATCCTGGAGGGGGAGCTCAACCATTTCCAGGCCCAGGGACATGTACTAGTCTGTGGCGACCTAAATGCCAGAACCGGACAAGAACCTGACACCCTCAGCACACAGGGGGACAAACACCTACCTGGAGGTGACAGCATTCCCTCCCCCATATGCCCCCCTAGGTACAAATATAACAACATAACCAACAAAAACGGGTCACAACTCCTGCAGCTCTGTCGCACGCTGGGTATGTACATAGTCAATGGTAGGCTTTGAGGGGACTCCTACGGTAGGTACACCTACAGCTCATATCTTGGCAGTAGTACTGTAGACTACTTTATCACTGACCTCAACCCAGAGTCTCTCAGAGCGTTCACAGTCAGCCCACTGACACCCCTATCAGACCACAGCAAAATCACAGTCTACTTAAACAGAGCAATACTCAATCATGAGGCATCAAAGCCAAAATAACTGAATAATATTAAGAAATGCTATAGTTGGAAGGAAAGTAGTGTGGAATCCTACCAAAAAACAATTAGGCAACAACAAATTCAATCCCTTTTAGACAACTTCCTGTACAAAATGTTCCCCTGTAATAGTGTAAACTTGGCAGTAGAAATTCTTAACAGTATATTTGACCTCTCACCCTAATGTAAAAATGTCAACAAGAAAACTGAAGAAAATAAACAACAACAAACAAATTATTTGATGAAGAATGCAAACACCTAAAAAAGAAATTGAGAAACCTATCTAACCAAAAACATAGAGAGCTAGAATACCTGACTCTACACCTTCATTATGGTGAATCACTAAAACAATACAGAAATACACTACGGAAAAAGAAGGAACAGCACATCAGAAATCAGCTCAATGTAATTGAAGAATCCATAGACTCTAACCACTTCTGGGAAAATTGGAAAACACTAAACAAACAACAACACAACAAACCATCTATCCAAAATGGAGATGTATGGGTAAACCACTTCTCCAATCTGTTTGGCCCTGTAACGAAGAACAAACAGCAAAAACATATACATGATCAAATACAGATCTTAGAATCAACTATTAAAGACGACCAGAACCCACTGGATTCTCCAATTACCTTGAATGCACTACAGGACAAAATAAAAACTCTCCAACCCCAAAATGCCTGTGGTGTTGATGGTATCCTCAATGAAATTATAAAATATACAGGCAACAAATTCCAATTGGCTATACTAGAACTCTTTAACCTCATCCTTAGCTCTGGCATCTTCCCCAATATTTGGAACAAAAGGACGGATCACCCCAATCCACAAAAGTGGAGACACATTTTTCCTCAATAACTACCGTGGGATATGTGTCAACAGCAACCGTGGGAAGATCTTCTGCATTATCATTAACAGCAGACTCATATATTTCCTCATTGATAACAATGTACTGAGCAAATGTCAAATTGTCCTTTTACCAAATTATCGTACGACAGACCTTGTATTCACCCTGCACACCCTAATTGACAAACAAACAAACCAAAACAAAGGCAAAGTCTTCTCATGCTTTGTTGATTTCAAAAAAAGCCTTCGACTCAATTTGGCATGAGGGTTTGCTATACAAATTGATGGAAAGTGGTGTTGGGGGAAAAACACACAACATTATAAAATCCATGTACACAAACAACAAGTGTGCGGTTAAAATTGGCAAAAACACCCACAAATTTCTCCCACAGGGCCGTGGGGTGAGACAGGGATGCAGTTTAAGCCCCAACCTCTTCAACATATATATGATCTTTTGGATCCCTGCTTTTTAAATCTGGCAGCTGATTTCATAGCTGAACCACTTACATCTCTGTTCAATCTAACCCTGGAATGTAATGAAATTCCAAAGATCTGGAAATCAGCATTTGTCCTACAACTTTTAAAAGGGGAGATCCAACTCTTTTAAATAATTATAGGCCAATCTCAAAGCTGTCACCCCTGGTGAAAATACTTGAACCCCTTGTTAGTGAACAGTTAAGAGTTATTATTTAGTAACTCTATTTAATCAATGTACCAATCAGACTTCGGAAGAAGCATAGCACAATTACAGCAGCGATGAAGGTTTTAAATGATATCACTGATTGACAAAAAACAGCACTGTGTCTCACTTTTTATCGATCTCTCTAAGGCTTTTGATACAGTTGATCATGCTATACTAAGGCAGAGATTGTCGAGTGTAGGTCTTTCAGAGCATGCAGTTGCATGGTTTGCTAACTATCTGTCTGATATAACTCAGTGCACTAAATTTTATTTGCCCATGTATGTTAAATTGTCTGTCTTTAATGGTGTGCCTCAAGGCTCTGTACTTGGTCCTCTCTTATTCACTATTTATATAAATGATTTATACAAAAATGTCCAAAATGCGCAACTTTATTTTTATGCTGATGATACTGTTATTTACTGTTGTGCCTCGTCTCTTACAAAAGCTTTCCAGAACTTGCAAACTGCTTTTTATACTGTTCAACATACCTTGTGTCAATTGAAGCTTATCCTCAATACTGACAAAACTAAACTAATGGTGTTTTCTAAAGCAAGAAATTGACCTCTGAACCTTTCACCTAGTTGTAACCTCATATAAATATCTTGGAATTTTAATTGATGACGGCCTCTCTTTTAAATTACATATTCAACAACTTACAAAAAATTGAAGCTGAAATTAGGATTTTATTTTAGGAATAAGGCCTGTTTTTTTTAAGCCAGAAAGAGGCTAGTATCAGCTACATTTATGCCTTTACTAGACTATGGGGATATTTTATATATGAATGCTTCCGCTCAGTGTTTGAGATCAATTGACACTCTTTACCATGGCACTTTGAGATCTATTTTAAACTGCAAAATCCTTATGCACTACTGCACTTTGTATACCAGGATTAGCTAGCCCAGGATTAGCTAGCCTTCTCTAGTCACTCGTAGGCTCAGGCACTGGTATACTTTTATTTACAAAGCCATTTTGGGTTTACTACCTTTTTATTTGGGCATTTTTATTGATCAGAAATGTGGTGGGTCGTCTCTTCGTTCGCTGGACTTTATCCTGCTAACTGATCCAAATGCCCGAAATGAATTTGGTAAAAGGTCTTTTATATACTCTGCACCATCGTCTTGGAACGCCTTACAAAATACTTTTAAACTGGAAGAACTTGTCCCGATTGGTGTTTTTAAATCACTGATGAATGATCTTGAGACTGATTCCCTGACCTGTCAATGTTTTTAATTAGCTGTTTTATACTCTTGTGAATTCTATGGTTTTTACTAGATTACTTGTAGCTTTTTCATGTTGTTTGTCTGTAATTTTTGTAATGACTTGTTCTTGGCCAGGACCCTCTTGAAAAAGAGATTTTAAATCTCAATGAGCCCTTCCTGGTTAAATAAAGGTTAAATAAATCAACAAAATAAAAATAATCGAATTGGCGAGGGCACTAGAACAGTCTGCAGCACCCGGCCTCACCCTACTAGAATCCAAAGTCAAATGTCTACTGTTTGCTGATGATCTGGTGCTTCTGTCACACCTCCTCCTATAATCCATCACACCTCCTCCTATAACCATCACACCTCCTCCTATAACCATCACACCTCCTCCTATAACCATCACACCTCCTCCTATAACCATCACACCTCCTCCTATAACCATCACGGTAGAGCCGTTTACCTTACAAAGAACCCTTGAATTCCCCCCAAATATTATTTTGATGAAAACGGTTCTTGGTAGAACCCTATCCCCCTCCGCAAATAAACTTTTTGGAAACCTTTTTTCAAAGAGCGTATGCTAATAGCAGCTTTAGAGTGAAAGACTATTAGAGGACCGTGGGTCCTGGCTACAGAACAGAGCAGAGTTAATGACTATGGCCATTAGAGGACCGTGGGTCCTGGCTACAGAATAGAGTTAATGACTATGGCCATTAGAGGACCGTGGGTCCTGGCTACAGAACAGAGTTAATGACTATGGCCATTAGAGGACCGTGGGTCCTGGCTACAGAACAGAGTTAATGACTATGTCCATTAGAGGACCGTGGGTCCTGGCTACAGAACAGAGTTAATGACTATGGCCATTAGAGGACCGTGGGTCCTGGCTACAGAACAGAGTTAATGACTATGGCCATTAGAGGACCCGTGGGTCCTGGCTACAGAACAGAGCAGAGTTAATGACTATGGCCATTAGAAGACTGTGGGTCCTGGCTACAGAACAGAGTTAATGACTATGGCCATTAGAGGACTGTGGGTCCTGGCTACAGAACAGAGTTAATGACTATGGCCATTAGAGGACTGTGGGTCCTGGCTACAGAACAGAGTTAATGACTATGGCCATTAGAGGACTGTGGGTCCTGGCTACAGAACAGAGTTAATGACTATGGCCATTAGAGGACTGTGGGTCCTGGCTACAGAGCAGAGTTAATGACTATGTCCATTAGAGGACTGTGGGTCCTGGCTACAGAGCAGAAGCGTACTAAAGCTGAACAGTATCAATCTCTCACAGCCTAATGGTCTGTGGAATAGGGGTCCTGGTCTAAAGTAGTGCACTATGTAGGGAATAGGCTGCCATTTGTGACATAGCCTTGATTACCTGCACTCAACCAAACATGCTCACGGAGAGAGACAGGGAGAAAGTGTTTTAGACCGAAGATCCATCGTCAGCAGAAAAAAATTAAACGACTGTCAAGACAATTTAGTCTGTTGTTTAAACAACAAGTTGTAATATGCAAAAGTTTTCTTGTGTGAGTCATGCACATATTTCTAAAACAAAAATCAAAAACACACACAGTCTACACTTCCTCAGGCTTACTATACGCTACACACAACATCTATGGTACACAGGAAGATCAACGGAGGACAGACTAGGTTCCCGTACACAACTATATGTCCACTGTTGTCCTGCCATTATTCTACTGAAGGAACGGGAGGTAACATACGTATTTTTTACAATGGCACCATAGTATGCTGTAACAGTGACACATTGATTCCCCCTGCTGTCGGTGTTATGGACACGTAAAGGAAACCTAGAGACGGGTATACGTGGTGGTACTCACCGATGGCTTCCGCAGTGGGTGTGTGCTGTAGTAGCACGGTTAACAGGAACGATATCACTACCACGTACACTTTAACTTTCCTCCGGTTACCAACTCCTCGGGTCATCTCAGCACCTGGAATCAGACTGTTAAACGAGACTATGCCGGTAGACAATAGGAATCCGAGCTCAGTCTGTGTCCGAGTATGTCTGCGTCTGTGTGTCGGTCTGTGTATCTGTCTCTGAGTGTCCGTCAACGTGTCTCTGAGTGTGTGAGGTTTCTTGAAAAACTTAACGGGGTCTTTAATAGACAGCTTATCTGTGTATCTACGTACAGAAATGAGGGCTTGGCCAGGGGGTTGGAGTTTGGTGTGTGGCAGGGTACATTAGTCTCACCTTGACCTGATGGGTTCAGTGACAGCACCATCCTCCCATTGTTCCACAGGCCGATCTTATCCACAGAACCAGCCCAGCCCTAGATTACACACACACACACACACACACACACACACACACACACTCATCCTCCCTCCACCTCACCTCTCAACCCTTCTTCATTCTCTCTCTCTGTCCTCAGGTCTTGTCCTCGCTCCTCCTCCATTCTCTCTATCTCTCTGTCCTCAGGACTTATCCTCGCTCCTCCTCCATTCTCTCTCTCTCTGTCCTCAGGACATCTCCTTGTCCTCACTCCTCCTCCATTCTCTCTCTCTCTGTCCTCAGGACTTGTCCTCGCTCCTCCTCCATTCTCTCTCTCTTTGTCCTCAGGACATCTCCTTGTCCTCACTCCTCCTCCATTCTCTCTCTCTCTGTCCTCAGGACATCTCCTTGTCCTCGCTCCTCCTCCATTCTTTCTCTCTCTGTCCTCAGGACTTGTCCTCACTCCTCCTCCATTCTCTCTCTCTCTGTCCTCAGGACTTGTCCTCGCTCCTCCTCCATTCTCTCTCTCTCTGTCCTCAGGACATCTCCTTTGTCCTCGCTCCTCCTCCATTCTTTCTCTCTCTGTCCTCAGGACTTGTCCTCTCGCTCCTCCTCCATTCTCTCTCTCTCTGTCCTCAGGACTTGTCCTCGCTCCTCCTCCATTCTCTCTCTCTCTGTCCTCAGGACATCTCCTTGTCCTCACTCCTCCTCCATTCTCTCTCTCTCTGTCCTCAGGACTTGTCCTCGCTCCTCCTCCATTCTCTCTCTCTCTGTCCTCAGGACATCTCCTTGTCCTCGCTCCTCCTCCATTCTTTCTCTCTCTGTCCTCAGGACATCTCCTTGTCCTCGCTCCTCCTCCATTCTTTCTCTCTCTCTCCACAAGAAATACAGTTCATGTGCTGTTGAAATAGAACCAGAATACTCTGTCTATCTCTGACGACAGAGAACATTAGCTGATTGAGTTCTGGCTGACCAGTTTACTGTCTATCTGCCTTCATAATGTGGAATTATCAATGATTATACTCTCTCTCTATCATTCTCCTAGTAGTAATTTCTGCTCCTTGAAGACCTTCCATTCTTATCCTTCCATTTTTAAGAAAAGTCCGGAAAGACAGAACAATGACGTAATCAGTCATGGCAATACGTGAGACAGTGTGATGTATATGTCTCTGAACCATGTCTTTCTCTTCCCATTGGGCAAACAGACAGACAGAAACCAGAGCAGCTTGATCCTACATATTACAGTAGGCCTTTTAAAGGGTCCCTATCCTCTACCCTACTACCCTAGAAGTGTACACTTGACTCCCTGGCATGGAATGGACAGGTATAAGAAACATGGGGAGTGAGCAAGTGCACACTTGAGTGAGAAAGGTAGGGAGTACCTCTACCCCCAGTCCATTGTCCTTTACCCCAGTCCAATGTCCGTTACCCCCAGTCCATTGTCCTCCATTGTCCTTACCCCCAGTCCATTGTCCTTACCCCCAGTCCAATGTCCGTTACCCCCAGTCCATTGTCCTTACCCCCAGTCCATTGTCCTGTCCATTGTCCTTACCCCCAGTCCATTGTCTTTACCCCCAGTCCATTGTCTTTACCCCCAGTCCATTGTCCTTACCCCCAGTCCATTGTCAGTCCATTGTCCTTTACCCCCAGTCCATCCATTGTCCTTAACCCCCAGTCCATCCTTTACCCCCAGTCCAACATCCTTACCCCAACATCCCTCTAGTCCATTGTCCTTTACCCCCAGTCCATTGTCATTTACCCCCAGTCCATCGTCCAACATCCTTCCACCCCCCAGTCCATTGTCCTTTACCCCCAGTCCAACATTGTCCTCTACCCCCCAGTCCAACATCCCTACCCCCAGTCCATTGTCCTCTACCCCCAGTCCATTGTCCTACCCCAGTCCATTGTCCCCCAGTCCATTGTCCTCTACCCCCAGTCCATTGTCCTTACCCCCAGTCCATTGTCCTCTACCCCAGTCCATTGTCCTTTACCCCCAGTCCACCCCATTGTCCTCTACCCCCAGTCCATTGTCATCCCCCACCCCCCCCAGTCCAACATCCTTACCCCCAGTCCATTGTCCTTACCCCCAGTCCATTGTCCATCCAACATGTCCATTGTCCTCTACCCCCAGTCCATTGTCACCCCCCATTGTCCATCCATTGTCCTCTACCCCCAGTCCACCCCAGTCCATGTCCTCCCCCACCCCTCTACCCCAGTCCATTGTCCTCTACCCCCAGTCCATTGTCCTCTACCCCCAGTCCATTGTCCTCTACCCCAGTCCATTGTCCTCTACCCCCAGTCCATTGTCCTCTACCCCCAGTCCATTGTCCTCTACCCCCAGTCCATTGTCCTCTACCCCCAGTCCATTGTCCTTACCCCCAGTCCATTGTCCTCTACCCCCAGTCCATTGTCCTCTACCCCCCATTGTCCATTCCATTGTCCTCTACCCCCAGTCCATTGTCCTTTTACCCCCAGTCCATTGTCCCCCCAGTCCATTGTCCTACCCCCAGTCCATTGTCCTCTACCCCCAGTCCATTGTCCTCTACCCCCAGTCCATTGTCCTCTACCCCCAGTCCAATGTCCTCTACCCCAGTCCATTGTCCTCTACCCCATTGTTTTTAACCCCTAGTCCATTGTCCTCTACCCCCAGTCCATTGTCCTCTACCCCCAGTCCATTGTCCTCTACTCCATTGTCTAGTCCCCCCCCAGTCCATTGTCCTCTACCCCCAGTCCATTGTCCTCCCCCAGTCCATTGTCCCCCCAGTCCATTGTCCTCTACCCCCAGTCCATTGTCCTCTACCCCCAGTCCATTGTCCTCTACCCCCAGTCAACATTGTCACCCCCAGTCCATGTCCTCTACCCCCAGTCCATTGTCCTCTACCCCCCATTCCATTCCATTGTCCTCTACCCCAGTCCATTCCCTTAAATCCATGTGTAAAACCCCCATACAGTCCTCTAAGACCCCAGGTTACAGGGTCCTAAAGTGAGCATGTCTTCCCCAGTGAATATATGTTTGGGCACCCCAGTCCACCTTGTCTTTGCAGTGTCAGAGGAGAAGGTGGTCCAAGCTGTCCTGACTCAGGGAGTCTGTCTTTTACTCTAATTAAATTACTGGGTTTTTTAATCAATGAGCTGTTAGGAGAAATTAAATGGAACGTTACCAAATGTGTCTGTCAGCCTTCTGATGTCATTATTTTTGTGGATGGACACACCCCCGTCCTCCATCTATCCTTGTCCTTTCTATCCCCCATTGTCTCTATCCTGTCCCTTGTCTGGAGTGGTCAATGAAACCCCAGTCCATTGTCCTCTACTGCCAGTCCATTGTATTCTACCCCAGTCCATTGTCCTCTACCCCAGTCCATTGTCAAACCCAGAATTGTCCTCTACCCCCAGTCCATTGTCCTCTACCCCCAGTCCATTCCCTTAAATCCATGAGGGGGAGTGTAAAATCGATACAGAGGGTTGAGAATAAGACCCCAGGTTACAGGGTGTTAACTAAAGTGAGCATGTCTTCCTCTGAATATATGTTTGGGCACAAATCTCTGACTGCTCTCACCTATAAAACCTAATGGTCTTTGCAGTGTCAGAGGAGAAGGTGGTCCAAGCTGTCCTGACTCAGGGAGAGTCTGCTTTTTCTCTAATTAAATTACTGGGTTCTTTAATCAATGAGCTGTTAGGAGAAATTAAATGGAACGTTACCAAATGTGTCTGTCAGCCTTCTGATGTCATTACTTTTTTGTGGATGGACACACCTCCGTCCTCCATCTATCCTTGTCTCTTTCTATCCCCTCTCTATCCTGCTCTCTCTGGAGTGGTCAATGAAACCCCCATTACAATAGGAATGGAACCCAGGCTGCCATCAGAGTACAGTATTCTACACAGGCGCACAACTTTCATTGACACATAAACACATACAGAGGTCAACAGAGGGATCAAACCCAGAATGGGTTACTGGGAGTGTAAATGGTCTTTTCCAGGAGGCAAACCGTGACATGTCAGGCCTATCTGAGAAGGATACAGGAAGAACTAGGGGTGAGAGAGAACCGGAGGAACGTGTCAAGGACTTGTTGTAAACATGTATGAGAGACCTAGATCACATCCATCACTACACGACATAAACTATCACTACCAACATTACACTACACAACAAACCATCCCTACACTACAAACCATCACTACCAACATTAAACTACACAACAAACCATCACTAAACTACAAACCATCACTACACTACACAACAAACCATCACTAAACTACAAACCATCACTACACTACACAACAAACCATCACTAAACTACAAACCATCACTACACTACACAACAAACCATCACTACACTACAAACCATCACTACAAACCATCACTACCAACATTAAACTACACAACAAACCATCACTACACTACAAACCATCACTACCAACATTAAACTACACAACAAACCATCACTAAACTACAAACCATCACTACCAACATTAAACTACACAACAAACCATCACTACACTACAAACCATCACTACCATCACTACAAAACCATCACTATCACTACACTACAAACCAGCACAACCATCACTACACTACAAACCATCACTACACTACAAACCATCACTACACAACAAACCATCACTAACACTACAAACCATCACTACACTAAAACCATCACTACACAACAAACCATCACTACCCACACTACACAACAAACCATCACTACACTACAAACCATCACTACCCAACTACACTTCAAACCATCACTACCAACATTACTCTACACAACATACCATCACTACACTACAAACCATCACTACACAACAAACCATCACTACTCTACAAACCATCACTACACAACAAACCATCACTACCAACATCACTCTACACAACAAACCATCACTACCAACATCACTCTACACAACATACCATCACTACACAACAAACCATCACTACCATCACTTCACTGCACAACAAACCATCACTGCACAAGAAACCATCACTACACTACAAACCATCACTATACTACAAACCATCACTACACTACAAACCATCACTACCATCACTGCACAACAAACCATCACTACACTACAAACATCACTACCATCATTACGCAACAAACCATCACTATACTACAAACCATCACTATACTACAAACCATCACTACACTACAAACCATCACTACCATCACTACACTACATAACGAACCATCACTACACTACGTAACAAACAATCACTTCTATCACTACCATTTATTCAATTTGTTATTTTATTTAACTAGGCAAGTCAGTTAAGAACACATTCTTATTTACGATGACGGATTACCAAAAGGCAAAAGGCCTCCTGCTGGGACGGGGGCTTGGGATTAAAAATAAAATAAATTGAATAAAAATATAGGACAAAACACACAACACTAAATAAAGAGAGACCTAAGACAACAACATAGCATGGCAGCAACACAAAATGACAACAACATGGCAGCAACACAAAATGACAACATGGTAGCAACATGGTAGCAACACAAAGCAGGGTACAAACTACAGCACAAAGGGCAAGAAGGTAGAGACAACAATACATCACACAAAGAAGCCACAACTGTCACTAAGAGTGTCCATGATGGAGACTTTGAATGAAGAGATTGAGATAAAACTGTCCAGTTTGAGTGTTTGTTGCAGCTTGTTCCAGTCGCTAGCTCCATACTCCCAAGTACTTGTATGAGGTGACTACCTCAAGCTCTAAACCCTCAGAGGTAGTAATCACACCGGTGGGAAGAGGGACATTCTTCTTACCAAACCACATGTCCTTTGTTTCGGAGGTGTTCAGAACAAGGTTAAGGGCAGAGAAAGATTGATGGACACTAAGAAAGCTTTGTTGTAGAGCAATTAACACAACATCCTGGGAGGGGCCAGCTGAGTATATGACTGTGTCATCTGCATATAAATGGATGAGAGAGCTTCCTACTGCCTGAGCTATGTTGTTGATGTAAATTGAGAAGAGCGTGGGGCCTAGGATACTAACTTTGGCCTTCCGGATAGTGAACTTATTTCTCATTTGCCTGAACGAGAGCCAGTCAGCCTGAGTATGGATGTGCCAAGCCTTTTGCCAAATGCAATTCTTCAGGTGGAGTAACTCTGCCAGATCACAGTCGAACCAGGGGCTGAACATGCTTTTAACTCTCATTTTCTTTATGGGGGCGTGTTTGTTAACAGTACCACTGAAATATCAAAAAAAAGAAGGACCAAGCGTCTTGGACAGAGGGGATCAAGCTGATTCTATACCATTTTTACAGAGGCCAGGTCATGAAGGAAGGCTTGCTCAATAAAGTTTTTTAGCAAGCGTCTATGACAAATCGGGACCGGACGTTTCACTGAGCAGCCATTACGAACACAGGCTGTAAAACAGTGATCACTAAGGTCATTACCTCCCTTCTCACCTCATTTGCTCACATTGTATATAGACTTGTTTACACTGTATTATTGACTGTATTTTTTATTTATTCCATGTGTAATTCTGTGTCGTTGTATCTGTCGACCTGCTTTGCTTTATCTTGGCCAGGTCGCAATTGTAAATGAGAACTTGTTCTCAACTTGCCTACCTGGTTAAATAAAGGTGAAATAAATAAAAATTACAGGAAACAGCAGACTGATACCTATCAGGAATATTTGTGAGGAAAACAGGAGAGGAGAGCAGCATTTCCTGGGTGTTTGGAGTCATACAGTACCTTGTGGGATTGGTCATAATCTGAGAAAAAGATTTAGGGAGTCCCATTGCTTTAGGACTTGGTCAGGTGGTTTAAGCATGTCCAAGTTTAGGTCACTGTCATAGCGATGACTATCATTAAATGGGAAGACTGTATGTTATCGAAAAGATTCTCGATGTGTAATTATTCCGTAATTCAACAAATCACGGAATAGTAATAAACTAGGAAGTCGTGGCACCACGGAAACATGTTGTTTACATACTGTCAATTTCCCGAATATAACTCTTCAGATATTTTCGTATCTTATTGATTACCGTCAGTCAATAATTTCTGTATTATTCAGTCATACATACCAGTCATATTCTGAATGTCGCAAACCCTTGGATATCTGCACGAACCCGAGCCTAGATCATGAATCAGGAATATACAAATTGGTTTAATTATTTATTTACTAACTTAATCAATCACATAATTACATAAACACACACACACAAATAGGTCATACATTGGTTACTGACATGATAGGAAAGTCCCTAGTGGACCAAACCGATATGACAGCTTGGTAGACAAAGGAAAGGGGCGGGGCCAGGAAAAGAGCGGGAAACTCAGAGAGGATTCACTGTAATACATTTGATAACTACACTCATGAAATGCTAATACTATTAACATGAAGAGCAGCTCATTCAAAAATAAATTGCAATTGACATATTTACGAGTGTATGCCTCTGTTGTCCCTCTCTGCTATCGCCGGTCCGTCTGCTGGATAATAGTTCATCAGAGAGTCTCTGGTTTCTTTCCCCAGAAGTCCCAAGTTCTTTCATGGTGGTAGTTCTTATAATGGATACTTCAGAGTACCATTCGGGAAATGTTCTTAAATCGGATGGGGTAATCAGACTAAAGTATTTAAACAGCTGCAGCTTGAATAATTGTTCTTTAGTTTGTAGATAGTTTGTAGTCTTAGCAATTTCAACATGGGGACCCTGTCCCTGCGTTTTTGACTCTTGTAGAGTTGCCAACCATTTCAACATGTGGCTACCGCTTCATGTTTTCTGATCTAATGTAAAGTTTGTCAGGAGTCCTTTATAAGCACTCGCCTTGGAGGGCGACTCCATGACTCCTGACGTAATGTCTGGGCTCACGGGGGCGTGGCCACTGACTAGCGGGGGGGGGGGGCCACTGACTAGTTCAAACTTTATATCAAAGTATCTAGTTTAGAAGGCCAACGTCACATTACATCTTCTCACAAATACTTTCATATTTAATCATATACATTCCACAACATGTAGATGTACATCTGATAATTACATTGTGAAAAGCCCTTAAAGTTACAATGTTTTCCGTTATACTGTCTTTAATGATAAACGCCACACTGTAAATGATGGACATGAGTATTGTTCAAATACCAGCGGACCATTCCAACTGGTTGGAATACAGAAATATTGTTACATTAGAAAAACCTTGTGAGGTTACCGTCAAGTTACCATTATCGTGCAATGTCTCTCTCTGTGGTAACAACGGGATTCTCAACGTCCATCTTGGCAGAGTGGGGAAAGGAGTTTCGGTATTTACGACCGCCATAAAACTGCCGACCCCCCCCCTCCTCTACGAGAGAGAGAACACGCTGCTGACGGACCCACTGTAACTTGATCCTTCAGATCGTCACAGGAGAGTCATGACATCACCTAGCAGGACAAATTCAGACTTAGTGTAACAGGCCAGGAGAGAGCTTAGGGTACAGGCCGGTGCTGATGGAGTACAATAACACCCAGCAACAGTCAACGAAAAGCTATGTTTAATGCTTAAAACCAGCAAATCAAATTGTTTGGGGACAGACTTGGTGGAGACAACCGAGCACTGAAGGTGATCCTTGGTAAAGATTGCCACTCCACCACCTTTGGTAGATCTGTCTTGCCAAAAAAAGGTTATAACCAGAAAGGTTAACATCAGTATTCAAAACACTCTTCCTTAACCACGTCTCAGTTATGACCAACACATCTGGATTCAAGCTGTGAACCCACACCTTCAATTGATCCATTTTAGGTAATAAGCTTCAGAAGTCAGAATTGGGACCAGCAACAGTAGCAAGGGTGTACTTGCACATTTCCAGATATCATCAACAGTAATACAATCAGGGCACGGCAGAGGACAGGGAGAGCTCTGCAGTGTTGATTTATGACATCTGAATGTGCATTAGAGAGCAACAAGATCATATTATACAGCAACTTCATCAGGTAACATGAACACAAAGCAGGCGAGAGGTGGTTAGAATAGGATGGGAGACAAAGAGTCTGTGTAACCTATAGAGAGTCAGAGTCCCGAGTGTGGGAACAAACATAGTCCTGTCCCACGGTTTGGGTAAAGAAAGTTCGTAGTCAACAAAGCATGCAGGAGTCATGAGGCAAATAGCAAAATGCACAATAAAAAAAATAACAACTGTTAAGTTCAGAGTCACACGCCTCCTTACAGTGCGTTTGTGCTGCAGGCGGGCGAAAACTCAGGAGAGAGGGGGGAGTGTGTGTGGGGGAGGGAGACAAGCCAGGGCAGATGGCGAACAGATCGCCAGGTGGAATCCAAGCAGCAGTGCAGCAGACGAGGGGAGTAAGTGTCACACCCACTTGGGAGAAGCTTTTACTTCTGGAGGCAGATTTCTTGTAGAAAATGCCAGTGGATGGTCTCTGAACGGTGGGAGAGGGCTTGTGAGACTCCTGCCATTTGTTGGGCTCGACACCTCTCACTTCACACCTCAGTTAGGTTGTTGGTCAGTTTCTTTATTGGTACTTTGTAGCCTTATTCATGAAGCTTTATATAACTAAATTCCCAAGAGATGATTGTCTTTTACGTTTTGCATCACTACACAAGAAACCATCACGACACAACAAACCATCACTACACAACAAACTATCACTAGGCTACATAACAAACCATCACTACACTACATAAAACCATCACTACATAAAACCATCACTACACTACATAACTACATAACACTATCACTACACTACATAATAAACCATCACTACACTACATTACAAACAATCACTACACTACATAAAACCATCACTACATCACTACATAAAACCATCACTACACTACATAACTACATAACACAATCACTACATAACAAACCATCACTACACTACATAAAACCATCACTACATAAAACCATCACTACACTATCACTACACTACATTAAAACCATCACTACACTACATTACAAACCATCACTACACTACATAACAAACCATCACTACACTACATTACAAACCATCACTACACTACATTACAAACCATCACTACACTACATAACAAACCATCACTACACTACATTACAAACCATCACTACACTACAGAACAAACCATCACTACACTACAGAACAAACCATCACTACACTACATTACAAACCATCACTATCACTACACAACAAACCATTACACCATTACAAACCATCACTACACTACATTACTAACCATTACTACCATCACTTCACTACATTACAAACCATCACTACACTACATTACAAACCATCACTACACTACATTACAAACCATCACTACACTACATAACAAACCATCACTACACTACATTACAAACCATCACTACACTACATTACAAACCATCACTACACTACATTACAAACCATCACTACACTACATTACAAACCATCACTACACTACAGAACAAACCATCACTACACTACATTACAAACCATCACTATCACTACACAACAAACCATTACACCATTACAAACCATCACTACACTACATTACTAACCATCACTACCATCACTTCACTACATTACAAACCATCACTACACTACATAACAAACCATCACTACACTACATTACAAACCATCACTACACTACATTACAAACCATCACTACACTACATAACAAACCATCACTACACTACTTTACAAACCATCACTACCATCACTACACTACATTACAAACCATCACTACACTACATTACAAACCATCACTACCATCACTACACTACATTACAAACCATCACTACGCTACATAACAAACCATCACTACACTACATTACAAACCATCACTACACTACATTACAAACCATCACTACACTACATTACAAACCATCACTACACTACATTACAAACCATCACTACACTACATAACAAACCATCACTACACTACATAACAAACCATCACTACCATCACTACACTACATTACAAACCATCACTACGCTACATAACAAACCATCACTACACTACATTACAAACCATCACTACACTACATTACAAACCATCACTACACTACATTACAAACCATCACTACACTACATTACAAACCATCACTACACTACATAACAAACCATCACTACACTACATTACAAACCATCACTACACTACATTACAAACCATCACTACACTACATAACTACATAACACTATCACTACATAACAAACCATCACTACACTACATGAAACCATCACTACATAAAACCATCACTACACTACATAACACTATCACTACACTACAATACAAAACATCACTACACTACATTACAAACCATCACTACACTACATAATAAACCATCACTACACTACATTACAAACCATCACTACACTACATTACAAACCATCACTACACTACATTACAAACCATCACTACACTACATTACAAACCATCACTACACTACATAACAAACCATCACTACACTACATTACAAACCATCACTATCACTACACAACAAACCATTACACCATTACAAACCATCACTACACTACATTACTAACCATCACTACCATCACTACACTACATTACAAACCATCACTACACTACATTACAAACCATCACTACACTACATTACAAACCATCACTACACTACATTACAAACCATCACTACACTACATAACAAACCATCACTACACTACATTACAAACCATCACTACACTACTTTACAAACCATCACTACCATCACTACACTACATTACAAACCATCACTACACTACATTACAAACCATCACTACCATCACTACACTACATTACAAACCATCACTACGCTACATAACAAACCATCACTACACTACATAACAAACCATCACTACACTACATTACAAACCATCACTACGCTACAAACCATCACTACACTACATTACAAACCATCACTACACTACATTACAAACCATCACTACGCTACAAACCATCACTACACTACAAACCATCACTACACTACATTACAAACCATCACTACACTACATTACAAACCATCACTACACTACATTACAAACCATCACTACCATCACTACACTACATTACAAACCATCACTACACAACATTACAAACCATCACTACACTACATAACAAACCATCACTACACTACATTACAAACCATCACTACACTACATAACACCATCACTACGCTACATAACAAACCATCACTACACTACATAACAAACCATCACTACGTTACATAAAACCATCACTACACTACATTACAAACCATCACTACCATCACTACACTACATTACAAACCATCACTATCACTACACAACAAACCATTACACCTTTACAAACCATCACTACACTACATTACAAACCATCACTACACTACATTACAAACCATCACTACCATCACTACACTACATTACAAACCATCACTACCATCACTACACTACATTACAAACCATCACTATCACTACACAACAAACCATTACACCTGTACAAACCATCACTACACTACATTACAAACCATCACTACACTACATTACAAACCATCACTACCATCACTACACTACATAACAAACCATCACTACCATCACTACACTACATTACAAACCATCACTACACTACATTACAAACCATCACTATCACTACACAACAAACCATCACACCATTACAAACCATCACTACACTACATTACAAACCATCACTACCATCACTACACTACATTACAAACCATCACTACATTACATTACAAACCATCACTACCATCACTACAATACATTACAAACCATCACTACACTACATTACAAACCATCACTACGCTACATAACAAACCATCACTACGCTACATTACAAACCATCACTACACTACATAACACCATCACTACGCTACATAACAAACCATCACTACACTACATAACAAACCATCACTACGCTACATAAAACCATCACTACACTACACAACAAACCATCACTACCATCACTACACTACATTACAAACCATCACTACCATCACTACACTACATTACAAACCATCACTACCATCACAACACTACATTACAAACCATCACTACCATCACTACACTACATTACAAACCATCACTATCACTACACAACAAACCATTACACCTTTACAAACCATCACTACACTACATTACAAACCATCACTACACTACATTACAAACCATCACTACCATCACTACACTACATTACAAACCATCACTATCACTACACAACAAGCCATTACACCTTTACAAACCATCACTACACTACATTACAAACCATCACTACACTACATTACAAACCATCACTACCATCACTACACTACATTACAAACCATCACTACACTACATTACAAACCATCACTACCATCACTACAATACATTACAAATCATCACTACCATCACTACACTACATTACAAACCATCACTACGCTACATAACAAACCATCACTACGCTACATTACAAACCATCACTACACTACATATTAAACCATCACTACCATCACTACACTACATTACAAACCATCACTACACTACATTACAAACCATCACTACGCTACATAACAAACCATCACTACGCTACATAACAAACCATCACTACACTACATTACAAACCATCACTACCATCACTACACTACATTACAAACCATCACTACACTACATTACAAACCATCACTACCATCACTACAATACATTACAAACCATCACTACCATCACTACACTACATTACAAACCATCACTACACTACATTACAAACCATCACTACGCTACATAACAAACCATCACTACGCTACATTACAAACCATCACTACACTACATATTAAACCATCACTACCATCACTACACTACATTACAAACCATCACTACACTACATTACAAACCATCACTACGCTACATAACAAACCATCACTACGCTACATAACAAACCATCACTACACTACATTACAAACCATCACTACGCTACATAAAACCATCGTCATTGCACTTCCGGCGCCGACAGAGATGGCCGCCTCGCTTCGCGTTCCTAGGAAACTATGCAGTTTTTTGTTTTTTTACGTGTTATTTCTTACACTAGTACCCCAGGTCATCTTAGGTTTCGTTACATACAGCCGAGAAGAACTACTGAATATAAGATCAGCGTCAACTCCCCATCAGTATGACCAAGAATATGTTTTCGCGATGCGGATCCTGTGTTCTGCCTTACAACCAGTGTAACAGTGGATCACATGCAGCGACCAAAAAAAAAAAAACACTCAGAAAAAGAGGGAAACAAACGGTCTTCTGGTCAGACTCCGGAGACGGGCACATCGTGCATCACTCCCTAGCATTCTTCTTGCCAATGTCCAGTCTCTTGACAACAAGGTTGATGAAATCCGAGCAAGGGTAGCATTCCAGAGGGACATCAGAGACTGTAACGTTCACTTCACGGAAACATGGCTAACTGGAGAGACGCAATCAAGCGGTACAGCCAGCGGGTTTCTCCACCATCACGCCACAGAAACAAACATCTTTCTGGTAAGAAGACGGGCGGGGGCGTATGCCTTATGGCCAACGTGACATGGTGTGATGAAAGAAACATACAGGAACTCAAATCCTTCTGTTCACCTGATTTAGAATTCCTCACAATCAAATGTAGACCGCATTATCTACCAAGAGAATTCTCTTCGATTATAATCACAGCCGTATATATCCCCCCAAGCAGACACATCGATGGCTCTGAACGACTTTATTTAACTCTCTGCAAACTGGAAACGATTTATCCGGAGGCTGCATTCATTGTAGCTGGGGATTTTAACAAGGCTAATCTAAAACAAGACTCCCTAAATTTTATCAGCATATCGATTACGCAACCAGGGGTGGAAAGACCCTGGATCATTGTTACTCTAACTTCCGCGACGCATATAAGGCCCTGCCCCGCCCCCTTTCGGAAACAGCTGACCACGACTCCATTTTGTTGATCCCTGCCTACAGACAGAAACTAAAACAAGAAGCTCCCACGCTAAGGTCTGTCCAACGCTGGTCCGACTACAAGCTGACTCCACACTCCAAGACTGCTTCCATCACGTGGACTGGGAGATGTTTCCATCAGACACTAACATTGACCATCACTATTCATTAGTTCAAGACCATCGTACACGTTGAAGATGTCACTACCCATAGCAACGATTAAAACATTCCCTAACCAGAAACCGTGGAAACCATGGCAGCATTCGTGTGAAACTGAAGGCACAAACCACTGCTTTTAATCAGGGCCAGGTGTCTGGTAACATGACTGAATACAAACAGTGCAGCTATTCCCTCCGCAAGGCTATCAAACAAGCTAAGCGCCAGTACAGAGACAAAGTAGAATCTCAATTCAACGGCTCAGACACAAGAGGCATGTGGCAGGGTCTACAGTCAATCACGGACTACAGGAAGACAAACCCAGCCCAGTCACGGACCAGGATGTCTTGCTCCCAGGCAGACTAAATAACTTTTTTGCCCGCTTTGAGGACAATACAGTGCCACTGACACGGCCTGCAACAAACATGCGGTCTCTCCTTCACTGCAGCCAAGTCACTAAGACATTTAAACGTGTTAACCATCGCAAGGCTGCAGGCCCAGACCATCCCCAGCCGCGCCCTCAGAGCATCAGACCAGCTGACCGGTGTGTTTACGGACATATTCAATCAATCCCTCATACCAGTCTGCTGTTCCCACATGCTTCAAGAGGGCCACCATTGTTCCTGTTCCCAAGAAAGCTAAGGTAACTGAGCTAAAACCACTCACCGCCCGTAGCACTCACATCCGTCATCATGAAGTGCTTTGAGAGACTAGTCAAGGACCATATCACCTCCACCCTACCTGACACCCTTGACCCACTCCAAACTTACCGCCCAAATAGGTCCACAGACGATGCAATCTCAACCACACTGCACACTGCCCTAACCCATCTGGACAAGAGGAATACCTATGTGAGAATGCTGTTCATCGACTACAGCTCGGCATTCAACACCATAGTACCCTCCAAGCTCGTCATCAAGCTCGAGACCCTGGGTCTCGACCCCGCCCTGTGCAACTGGGTACTGGACTTCCTGACGGGCCGCCCAGGTGGTGAGGGTAGGCAACAACATCTCCTCCCCGCTGATCCTCAACACTGGGGCCCCACAAGGGTGCGTTCTGAGCCCACTCCTGTACTCCCTGTTCACCCACGACTGCGTGGCCATGCACGCACTCAACTCAATCATCAAGTTTGCGGACACACATACAGTGGTAGGCTTGATTACCAACAACGATGAGACGGCCTACAGGGAGGAGGTGAGGGCCCTCGGAGTGTGGTGTCAGGAAAATAACCAGGATCACACTCAACGTCAACAAAACTAAGGAGATGATTGTGGACTTCAGGAAACAGCAGAGGGAACACCCCCCATCCACATCGATGGAACAGTAGTGGAGAGGGTAGCAAGTTTTAAGTTCCTCGGCATACACATCACAGACAAACTGAATTGGTCCACTCACACAGACAGCATCGTGAGGAAGGCGCATCCTCTTCAACCTCAGGAGGCTGAAGAAAACGGCTTGCCACCAAAAGCACTCACAAACTTCTACAGATGCACAATCGAGAGCATCCTGGCGGGCTGTATCACCGCCTGGTATGGCAACTACCAAACCGTAAGGCTCTCCAGAGGGTAGTGAGGTCTGCACAACGCATCACCGGGGGCAAACTACCTGCCCTCCAGGACACCTACACCACCCGATGCTACAGGAAGGCCATAAAGATCATCAAGGACATCAACCACCCGAGCCACTGCCTGTTCACCCCGCTGTCATCCAGAAGGCGAGGTCAGTACAGGTGCATCAAAGCTGGGACCGAGAGACTGAAAAACAGCTTCTATCTCAAGGCCATCAGACTGTTAAACAGCCACCACTAACATTGAGTGGCTACTGCCAACACACTGTCAATGACACTGACTCTACTCCAGCCACTTTAATCATGGGAATTGATGGGAAATGATGTAAATATATCACTAGCCACTTTAAACAATGCTACCTTATATAATGTTACTTACCCTACATTGTTCATCTCATATGCATACGTTGATACTGTACTCTATATCATCGACTGCATCCTTATGTAATACATGTATCACTAGCCACTTTAACTATGCCACTTGGTTTACATACTTATCTCATATGTATATACTGTACTCGATATCATCTACTGTATCTTGCCTATGCTGCTCTGTACCATCACTCATTCATATATCCTTATGTACATATTCTTTATCCCCTTACACTGTGTATAAGACAGCAGTTTTTTTTAAATTGTTAGTTAGATTACTTGCTCGTTATTACTGCATTGTCGGAACTAGAAGCACAAGCATTTCGCTACACTCGCATTAACATCTGCTAACCATGTGTATGTGACAAATAAAATTTGATTTGATTTGATTTGATTTGAACCATCACTACACTACATTACAAACCATCACTACACTACATAACAAACCATCACTACACTACATAACAAACCATCACTACATTACAAACCATCACAACATTACAAACCATCACTACACTACATTACAAACCATCACTACACTACATAACAAACCATCACTACACTACATAACAAACCATCACTACATTACAAATCATCACTACATTACAAACCATCACTACACTACATAACAAACCATCACTACATTACAAACCATCACAACATTACAAACCATCACTACACTACATTACAAACCATCACAACACTACATAACAAACCATCACTACATAACAAACCATCACAACATTACAAACCATCACAACACTACATAACAAACCATCACAACATTACAAACCATCACTACATTACAAACCATCACAACATTACAAACCATCACTACATTACAAACCATCACTACATTACAAACAATCACTACAAACCAAGTTAAGTTTTAATGTCACGAGCACCAGCACAGTGAAATGCCATTATTCCACCTCTAATCCCAGCAATGCAGAGATCAATAACAATGTATTAGTAAAATAACAAGGTAGAACAAAATCACAAGATGTAAAAACAAGAAATATATACAGGGACAGATCCAGGATCAGTAGTTATATACAGGGACAGATCCAGGATCAGTAGTTATATACAGGGACAGATCCAGGATTGATAGCTATGTACAGGGACAGATCCAGGATCAGTAGTTATATACAGGGACAGATCCAGGATCAGTAGCTATATACAGGGACAGATCCAGGGTCAGTAGTTATATACAGGGACAGATCCAGGATCAGTAGCTATATACAGGGACAGATCCAGGATTGATAGCTATGTACAGGGACAGATCCAGGATCAGTAGTTATATACAGGGACAGATCCAGGATCAGTAGCTATATACAGGGGTCAGAGGTTATATACAGGGTCAGATCCAGGGTCAGTAGTTATATACAGGGACAGATCCAGGATCAGTAGCTATATACAGGGACAGATCCAGGGTCAGTAGTTATATACAGGGACAGATCCAGGATCAGTAGCTATATACAGGGACAGATCCAGGATCAGTAGTTATATACAGGGACAGATCCAGGATCAGTAGCTATATACAGGGTCAGTTACAGGGTCAGTAGTTATATACAGGGACAGATCCAGGGTCAGTAGTTATATACAGGGACAGATCCAGGATCAGTAGTTATATACAGGGACAGATCCAGGATCAGTAGTTATATACAGGGACAGATCCAGGATCAGTAGTTATATACAGGGACAGATCCAGGATCAGTAGTTATATACAGGGACAGATCCAGGATCAGTAGTTATATACAGGGACAGTTCCAGGGTCAGTAGCTATATACAGGGTCAGTAGCTATATACAGGGACAGTTCCAGGGTCAGTAGTTATATACAGGGACTGTTCCAGAGTCAGTAGTTATACAGGGACAGTTCCAGGATCAGTAGTTATATACAGGGACTGTTCCAGGGTCAGTAGTTATATACAGGGACCGTTCCAGGGTCAGTAGGTATATACAGAGTCAGTTCCAAGGTCAGTAGCTATATACAGAGTCAGTTCCATGGTCAGTAGGTACAGTATATACATGGTCAGTCACTTTATACAAGGCCAGTTACAGGGTCAGTAGTTATATACAGTATCAGTTCCAGGGTCAGTAGTTATATACAGGGTCAGTAGTTATATACTGGGTCAGTAGCTATATACAGGGACAGGTCCAGGGTCAGTAGTTATATACAGGGTCAGTAGTTATATACAGTATCAGTTCCAGGGTCAGTAGTTATATACAGGGTCAGTAGCTATATACAGGGACAGATCCAGGATCAGTAGTTATATACAGGGACAGATCCAGGGTCAGTAGTTATATACAGGGACAGTTCCAGGGACAGTAGTTATATACAGGGTCAGTTCCAGGATCAGTAGCTATATACAGGGTCAGTTCCAGGGTCAGTAGTTATATACAGGGACAGTTCCAGGGTCAGTAGTTGTATACAGGGTCAGTAGTTATATACAGGGACAGTTCCAGGGTCAGTAGTTATATACAGGGTCAGTTCCAGGATCAGTAGCTATATACAGGGTCAGTTCCAGGGACAGTAGTTATATACAGGGTCAGTTACAGGGTCAGTAGTTATATACAGGGACAGATCCAGGGTCAGTAGTTATATACAGGGACAGATCCAGGATCAGTAGTTATATACAGGGACAGATCCAGGATCAGTAGTTATATACAGGGACAGATCCAGGGTCAGTAGTTATATACAGGGACAGTTCCAGGGTCAGTAGTTATATACAGGGTCAGTTCCAGGATCAGTAGCTATATACAGGGTCAGTTCCAGGGTCAGTAGTTATATACAGGGACAGTTCCAGGGTCAGTAGTTGTATACAGGGACAGATCCAGGATCAGTAGTTATATACAGGGACTGTTCCAGGGTCAGTAGTTATATACAGGGACAGATCCAGGATCAGTAGTTATATACAGGGACAGATCCAGGATCAGTACTAATATACAGGGACAGATCCAGGATCAGTAGTTATATACAGGGACAGATCCAGGATCAGTAGTTATATACAGGGACAGATCCAGGATCAGTAGTTATATACAGGGACAGATCCAGGATCAGTAGTTATATACAGGGACAGTTCCAGGGTCAGTAGCTATATACAGGGTCAGTAGCTATATACAGGGACAGTTCCAGGGTCAGTAGTTATATACAGGGACTGTTCCAGGGTCAGTAGTTATATACAGGGACAGTTCCAGGGTCAGTAGTTATATACAGGGACTGTTCCAGGGTCAGTAGTTATATATAGGGACCGTTCCAGGGTCAGTAGTTATATACAGGGACAGTTCCAGGGTCAGTAGCTATATACAGGGTCAGTAGCTATAAACATGGACAGTTCCAGGGTCAGTAGTTATATACAGGGACAGTTCCAGGGTCAGTAGCTATATACAGGGTCAGTTACAGGGTCAGTAGCTATATACAGAGTCAGTTCCAAGGTCAGTAGGTACAGTATATACATGGTCAGTCACTGTATACAAGGCCAGTTACATGGTCAGTAGCTATATACAGGGTCAGTAGTTATATACAGGGACAGTAGTTATATACAGGGTCAGTAGTTATATACAGGGTCAGTAGCTATATACAGGGTCAGTAGCTATATACAGGGTCAGTAGTTATATACAGGGACAGTTCCAGGGTCAGTAGCTATATACAGGGTCAGTAGTTATATACAGTATCAGTTCCTGGGTCAGTAGTTATATACAGGGTCAGTAGCTATATACAGGGTCAGTAGTTATATACAGGGTCAGTAGCTATATACAGGGTCAGTAGCTATATACAGGGTCAGTAGCTATATACAGGGTCAGTAGCTATATACAGGGTCATTAGCTATATACAGGGTCAGTAGTTATATACAGGGTCAGTAGCTATATACAGGGTCAGTTCCAGGGTCAGTAGCTATATACAGGGACAGTTCCAGGGTCAGTAGTTATGTACAGGGTCAGTTTCAGGGTCAGTAGCTATATACAGGGACAGTAGTTATATACAGGGACAGTTCCAGGGTCAGTAGCTATATACAGGGTCAGTTCCAGGGTCAGTGGTTATATACAGGGTCAGTTCCAGGGTCAGTAGTTATATACAGGGTCAGTAGTTATATACAGGGACAGTTCCAGGGTCAGTAGCTATATACAGGGTCAGTAGTTTGCAATCGCAACAAATAATCTGCTCAGACCCCAACCAAGGAGCAACAAAGGTTGTGCTATAAATTCTCAGACAACACAAAGATTGATGCCCTTGATGCCCTTCCAGACTCCCTCTGTCTACCCAAGGACGTCAGAGGACAATAATCAGTTAACCACCGAACTGAGGAACCCAATTTAACCTTGCACAATACCCTAGATGCAGTTGCACCCCTAAAAACAAAAAACATTTGTCATAAGAAACTAGCTCCCTGGTATACAGAAAATACCCGAGCTCTGAAGCAAGCTTCCAGAAAATTGGAACGGAAATGGCGCCACACCAAACTGGAAGTCTTCCGACTAGCTTGGAAAGACAGTACCGTGCAGTATCGAAGAGCCCTCACTGCTGCTCCACCAAACTGGAAGTCTTCCGACTAGCTTGGAAAGACAGTACCGTGCAGTATCGAAGAGCCCTCACTGCTGCTTGATCATCCTATTTTTCCAACTTAATTGAGGAAAATAAGAACAATCCAAAATTGATTTTTGATACTGTCGCAAAGCTAACTAAAAAGCAGCATTCCCCAAGTGAGGATGGCTTTCACTTCAGCACTAATAAATTCATGAACTTCTTTGAGGAAAAGATCATGATCATTAGAAAGCAAATTACGGACTCCTCTTTAAATCTGCATATTCCTTCAAAGCTCAGTTGTCCTGAGTCTGCACAACTCTCCCAGGACCTAGGATCAAGAGAGACACTCAAGTGTTTTAGTACCATATTCTTGACACAATGATGAAAATAATAATGGGCTCTAAACCTTCAAGCTGCATACTGGACCCTATTCCAACTAAACTACTGAAAGAGCTGCTTCCTGTGCTTGGCCCTCCTATGTTGAACATAATAAACGGCTCTCTATCCACCGGATGTGTACCAAACGCACTAAAAGTGGCAGTAATAAAGCCTCTCTTGAAAAAGCCAAACTTTGACCCAGAAAATATTTTAAAAAATATTGGCCTATATCGAATCTTCCATTCCTCTCAAAATTTTTAGAAAAAGCTGTTGCGCAGCAACTCACTGCCTTCCTGAAGACAAACAATGTATACGAAATGCTTCAGTCTGGTTTTAGACCCCATCATAGCACTGAGACTGCACTTGTGAAGGTGGTAAATTACCTTCTAATGGCATCAGACCGAGGCTCTGCATCTGTCCTCGTGCTCCTAGACCTTAGTGTTGCTTTTGATACCATCGATCCCCACATTCTTTTGGAGAGATTGGAAACCCAAATTGGTCTACATGGACAAGTTCTGGCCTGGTTTGGATCTTATCTGTCAGAAAGATATCAGTTTGTCTCTGTGAATCGTTTGTCCTCTGACAAATAAACTGTACATTTCGGTGTTCCTCAAGGTTCCGTTTTAGGACCACTATTGTTTTCACTATATATTTTACCTCTTGGGGATGCCATTCGAAAACATAATGTTAACTTTCACTGCTATGAGGATGACACACAGCTGTACATTTCAATGAAACATGGTGAAGCCCCAAAATTGCCCTACTAGAAGCCTGTGTTTCAGACATAAGGAAGTGGATGGCTGCAAACTTTTAACTTTTAAACTCGGACAAAACAGAGATGCTTGTTTTAGGTCCCAAGAAACAAAGAGATCTTCTGTTGAATCTGACAATTAGTCTTGATGATTGTACAGTCGTCTTAAATAAAACTGTGAAGGACCTCAGCTTTACTCTGGACCCTAATCTCTCTTTTGACGAACATATCAAGACTGTTTCAAGGACAGCTTTTTTCCATCTACATAACATTGCAAAATACAGCTGCTAAACACGGCTGCTAGAACACTGACTAGAACCAAAAAATTGGATCATATTACTCCAGTGCTAGCCTCCCTACACTGGCTTCCTGTTAAGGCAAGGGCTGATTTCAAGGTTTTACTGCTAACCTACAAAGCATTGCTCCTACCTATCTTTCTGATTTGGTTCTGCCGTACATACCTATAAGTACGCTACGGTCACAAGACACAGGCCTCCTAATTGTCCCTAGAATTTCTAAGCAAACAGCTGGAGGCAGGGCTTTCTCCTATAGAGCTCCATTTTTATGGAATGGTCTGCCTACCCATGTGAGAGACACAGACTCGGCCTCTACCTTTAAGTCTTTATTGAAGACTCATCTCTTCAATGGGTCATATGATTGAGTGTAGTCTGGCCCAGGAGTGTGAAGGTGAACGGAAAGGCTCTGGAGCAACAAACCACCCTTGCTGTCTTCTGCCTGGCTGGTTCCCCTCTCTCCTCTGGTATTCTCTGCCTCTAACCCTATTACAGGGGCTGAGTCACTGGCTTACTGGTGCTCTTCCATGCCGTCTCTAGGAGGGGTGCGTCACTTGAGTGGGTTGAGTCACTGACGTGATCTTCCTGTCTGGGTTGGCGTACCCCCTTGGGTTGTGCCGTGGCGGAGATATTTGTGGGCTATACTCGGCCTTGTCTCAGGATGGTAAGTTGGTGGTTGAAGATATCCCTCTAGTGGTGTGGGGGCTGTGCCTTGGCAAAGTGGGTGGGGTTATATCCTTCCTGTTTGGCCCTGTCCGGGGGTTTCATCGGATGGGGCCACAGTGTCTCCTGACCTCTCCTGTCTCAGCCTCTAGTATTTATGCTGCAGTAGTTTGTGTCAGGGGGCTAGGGTCAGTTTGTTATATCTTGAGTACTTCTCCTGTCTTATCCGGTGTCCTGTGTGAATTTAAGTATGCTCTCTCTAATTCTTTCTTTCTCTCGGAGGACCTGAGCCCTAGGACCATGCCTCAGGACTACCTATGACTCCTTGCTGTCCCCAGTCCACCTGGCCGTGCTGCTGCTCCAGTTTCAACTGTTCTGCCTGCGGCTATGGAACCCTGACCTGTTCACCGGACGTGCTACCTGTCCCAGACCTTCTGTTTTCAACTCTCTAGAGACAGCAGGAGCAGTAGAGATACTCTGAATAATCAGCTATGAAAAGCCAACTGACATTTACTCCTGAGGTGCTGACTTGCTGCACCCTCGACAACTACTGTGATTATTATTATTTGACCATGCTGGTCATTTACGAACATTTGAACATCTTGGCCATGTTCTGTTATAATCTCCACCCAGCACAGCCAGAAGAGGACTGGCCACCCCTCATAGCCTGGTTCCTCTCTACCCGGCACAGTCAGAAGAGGACTGGCCACCCCTCATAGTCTGGTTCCTCTCTAGGTTTCTTCCTAGGTTTTGGCCTTTCTAGGGAGTTTTTCCGAGCCACCGTGCTTCTACACCTGCATTGCTTGCTGTTTGGGGTTTTAGGCTGGGTTTCTGTACAGCACTTTGAGATATCAGCTGATGTAAGAAGGGCTATATAAATACATTTGATTTGATTTAGTTATATACAAGGTCAGTAGTTATATACAGGGTCAGTAGCTATATACAGGGACAGTTCCAGGGTCAGTAGCTATATACAGGGTCAGTAGCTATATACAGGGACAGTTCCAGGGTCAGTAGTTATATACAGGGTCAGTAGCTATATACAGGGTCAGTCCCCATACCATATTAACAATGTGCAGGGATACTGGAGTGATGGAGGTAGATGTGTAGGGGGAAGGTGACTATGCATCAGGATATATGAAAAACAGTATGAGCAGCGTATATGATGATTGTATGTGATTGTATGTGAGTGTGTAGAGTCAGTATAAATGTATGTGCATGTTATGTGCGAGTGAGCAGATGATGGAGTGGGTGTTTGTGAGTGTGTTGGATTGTCAGTGTGTTGGAGTGACAGTGTGTTGGAGTGACAGTGTGTTGGAGTGACAGTGTGTTGGAGTGTCAGTGTGTAGGGCCATGTGAGTGTGTTGGAGTGTCAGTGTGTTGGAGTGACAGTGTGTTGGAGTGTCAGTGTGTAGGGCCATGTGAGTGTGTTGGAGTGACAGTGTGTAGGGCCATGACAGTGTGTTGGAGTGACAGTGTGTTGGAGTGTCAGTGTGTAGGGCCATGTGAGTGTGTTGGAGTGACAGTGTGTAGGGCCATGTGTTGGAGTGTGTTGGAGTGACAGTGTGTTGGAGTGACAGTGTGTAGGGCCATGTGAGTGTGTTTGGAGTGACAGTGTGTAGGGCCATGTGAGTGTGTTGGAGTGACAGTGTGTAGGGCCATGTGAGTGTGTTGGAGTGACAGTGACAGTGTGTTGGAGTGACAGTGTGTAGGGCCATGTGAGTGTGTTGGAGTGACAGTGTGTAGGGCCATGTGAGTGTGTTGGAGTGACAGTGTGTAGGGCCATGTGAGTGTGTTGGAGTGACAGTGTGTAGGGCCATGTGAGTGTGTTGGAGTGTCAGTGTGTAGGGCCATGTGAGTGTGTTGGAGTGACAGTGTGTTGGGCCATGTGAGTGTGTTGGAGTGACAGTGTGTAGGGCCATGTGAGTGTGTTGAAGTGTCAGTGTGTTGGAGTGTCAGTGTGTAGGGCCATGTGAGTGTGTTGGAGTGACAGTGTGTTGGAGTGACAGTGTGTTGAAGTGTCAGTGTGTTGAAGTGTCAGTGTGTAGGGCCATGTGAGTGTGTTGGAGTGACAGTGTGTAGGGCCATGTGAGTGTGTTGGAGTGACAGTGTGTTGGAGTGACAGTGTGTAGGGCCATGTGAGTGTGTTGGAGTGACAGTGTGTAGGGCCATGTGAGTGTGTTGGAGTGACAGTGTGTTGGAGTGACAGTGTGTAGGGCCATGTGAGTGTGTTGGAGTGAGGGCCAGTGTGTTGGAGTGACAGTGTGTAGGGCCATGTGAGTGTGTTGGAAGTGACAGTGTGTTGGGCCAGTGAGTGTGTTGGGCCATGTGACAGTGTGTTGGAGTGACAGTGTGTTGGAGTGACAGTGTGTAGGGCCATGTGAGTGTGTTGGAGTGACAGTGTGTTGGAGTGACAGTGTGTTGGGCCATGTGAGTGTGTTGGAGTGTCAGTGTGTAGGGCCATGTGAGTGTGTTGGAGTGACAGTGTGTAGGGCCATGTGAGTGTGTTGGAGTGACAGTGTGTTGGGCCATGACAGTGTGTTGGAGTGACAGTGTGTAGGGCCATGTGAGTGTGTTGGAAGTGTCAGTGTGTAGGGCCATGTGAGTGTGTTGAAGTGACAGTGTGTTGGAGTGACAGTGTGTAGGGCCATGTGAGTGTGTTGGAGTGACAGTGTGTTGGAGTGACAGTGTGTAGGGCCATGTGAGTGTGTTGGAGTGACAGTGTGTTGGAGTGACAGTGTGTAGGGCCATGTGAGTGTGTTGGAGTGTCAGTGTGTAGGGCCATGTGAGTGTGTTGAAGTGACAGTGTGTTGGAGTGTCAGTGTGTAGGGCCATGTGAGTGTGTTGGGCCATGTGAGTGTGTTGGGCCATGTGAGTGTGTTGAAGTGTCAGTGTGTAGGGCCATGTGAGTGTGCAGAGAGAATACAAGGGTCAACTCAGATAGTCTGTGTAGCCATTTTGTTAGGTATTTAGCAGTCTTATGGCATGGGGGATAGAAGCTGTTCAGGAGCCTGCTGGTGTCAGACGTGATGCTCCGGTACCGTTTGCCGTGCGGAAGCAGAAAGAACAGTCTATGACTAGGGTGATAATGTAGTAGCAGAGAGAACAGTCCATGACTAGGGTGATAATGTAGTAGCAGAGAGAACAGTCTATGACTAGGGTGATAATGTAGTAGCAGAGAGAACAGTCTATGACTAGGGTGGTTGGAGACTTTGACAATTTTCCACACAACAACCAACCAGCGCTGGACGTGGAATGAAAAATGTGCCTTTAATTCTTATTCTTTCTCCCTGGGCGCCAGTGTTCCAACCTGGGCGCCAGTGTTCCAACCTGGGCGCCAGTGTTCCAACCTGGGCGCCAGTGTTCCAACCTGGGCGCCCTGGGCGCCAGTGTTCCAACCTGGGCGTGTTCCCTGGGCGCCAGTGTTCCAACCTGGGCGCCAGGGCGCCAGTGTTCCAACCTGGGCGCCAGTGTTCCAACCTGGGCGCCAGTGTTCCAACCTGGGCGCCAGTGTTCCAACCTGGGCGCCAGGCTATTTCTGCTCATGGAATTGTCACGGGAAACATGTTTGAAGTCAAGAAACAAACAGATCTGGGACCAGCCTCCCAGTGTTCATATTCTACATTGAACGTTGTACAAGGTGAAATTTGCCTGGACTACAACAGTTTAATACTGCACACACAAATCAGCAGTGAACAATTGGTTTCCAAAAACTGGATAAGGATTTTATTGATAACTGAATTACATTTCTCTTTTATACATATTTCATAAATGATACAGGATTTTACATTTTCATTTTTTTTTTTTTTTGCCAACAGAGCATCTGATGTGAATGAAAAAAAAGACAAGACAAAGACAAGAGGTTTGAATGAAGAAACAAACACAGATCATTTCAATCCTAATTGTCTTCTTTAGGCATTTTTAAACATCTTTTGTTTGTTTTTTTCCCCAAATCGTTTTTTTTTAAAGTGCACACAAAATAGGATGAAGATTCAAAAACAACAACGCACACGTTTTCAAAAACGGAATAAATGTGACTGGGGAGAGAACGAAAAGAAGGATAAGACACAATGAACAGAGTGGGGAAAAAAGAAGGGGGAAAACAGATGAGTAAGGGGACTGAGAGGGAAAGTGGGGAGTGTGCCACCATTTTGTCTCTGATCTGGGACGGGAGTGAGTGATGTTGGGGTTACAGGAAGCAGGTCAAGGATTGCGCACAAGATGGCGGACAACTTTGACATTTCCTTAGATGGACCAAAGATGGCAGGGAGGTGGCATGGTGGCATAGCGCCAGGGGGATGGCGGCATGGTGGCATAGCGCCAGGGGGATGGCGGCATGGGAATTGCAGTCCACCTGCCCTGGGTCATGTTCATTAGGCACCAAACGGAAGAAAACAGACTGAAACAGGGAGGGAATACCTTGGACTTGACCAATAAGAACAAGTTCATTTTTGATTTCCGTTGCACAACGTTTTCAGTTTCAGTTTCCTAATGAACACGACCCTCAATTGTTATTAGAGAAGGAGGAATGGGGGAGGAGAGGGGCAGACAGGGAGAGAAGGAGGGATGGGGGAGGGGAGAGAGGTGCAGAGGCTGGGTTGGAGCCAGATTTGGCAGGGCAGATTCTAACGACAGAGATAGCCCTGTCCCATGCCCATTACTAGGAATCTCTACAAACACGTTCTTTTAAACTGTCTTTGCAATATTCATGTTAATTAAATCATCTTTTAGTTTTATTTATTTTCAACATAATTTCCCATGTAAACATTACATTCATGCAACACCCGCTTTATAATAAAGTTCCTATATTTGATATATTTAGGTTTTCAAAAGAATAAGGAAGTTAAAGATGGATGGATGGTTTTAAGATGAAAAAGAAGAGGAGTCTCTGATGTATGTAGAGGTGTGTGTGTGTGTAACCAGCTCGTCTGTGTGTGTGTGTGTGTGTGTGTGTGTAACCAGCTCGTCTGTGTGTGTGTGTGCTTATGTGTCTCTCTTACTCTATCTCTGCTAGCGTGTGCAGTTGTGGAAAATAAAGATTTTGAGCTAGGTGATCGAAGTCAGGTGGGTTGAGAGGAGAGTTGATTTATTGATCGGAGCGATTGAGGAGGAGACGATTCATAGATGTGTTGCTCTGCTCTTGGCCTCCTGTACGTATAAACACACACACACACACACACCTCACTCCCTGTCACACACACACACACACTCACTCCCTCTCACACGCACACACACCTCACTCCCTCTCACACACACACACACCTCACTCCCTCTCACACGCACACACACCTCACTCCCTCTCACACGCACACACACCTCACTCCCTCTCACACACACACCCTCACTCCCTCACACACACACACCTCACTCCCTCTCACACACACACACCTCACTCCCTCTCACACACACACACCTCACTCCCTCTCACACACACCTCACTCCCTCTCACTCACACACCTCACTCCCTCTCACTCACACACCTCACTCCCTCTCACACACACCTCACTCCCTCTCACACCTCACTCCCTCTCACACCTCACTCCCTCTCACACACACGGACACACACCTTGCTCTCACACACACATTTTGCTTACCTCATCCCCATTCTCAGAATCTATCACTGTTCATTAAATTGTAGAGTACCAGTTTGCTGAACATAGCTTACTCAGCATGAATAGACCTATACTGATGCTACAGATGGTTCGGTCATAGACATTTGACGATGAAGGTCTCTTCCAATATGATGATTCCAATCCTCTGAGAATAGAAATATCTGTCTAGGTATGTTTCCCTTACTGCTCTATACAGTCTGTCCCACAAAGGCACCACGTTCCGTGGAGAACGCACGCACGCAAACACACACACACACAGAGACACACACCTCCAATTAACAGAAGAGGCCTACCCCCTCCAATTAACAGAAGAGGCCTACCCCCTTCAATTAACAGAAGAGGCCAGCACCCTCCAATTAACAGAAGAGGCCAGCACCCTCCAATTAACAGAAGAGGCCAGCACCCTCCAATTAACAGAAGAGATCTACCCCAACCAATTAACAGAAGAGATCTACCCGCTCCAATTAACAGAAGAGATCTACCCCCTCCAATTAACAGAAGAGATCTACCCCCTCCAATTAACAGAAGAGGCCTACCCCCTCCAATTAACAGAACAGGCCTACCCCCTCCAATTAACAGAAGAGGCCTACCCCTCCAATTAACAGAAGAGGCCTACCCCCTCCAATTAACAGAAGAGGCCTACCCCCTCCAATTAACAGAAGAGATCTACCCCCTCCAGTTAACAGAAGAGGCCTACCCCCTCCAATTAACAGAAGAGGCCTACCCCTCCAATTAACAGAAGAGGCCTACCCCTCCAATTAACAGAAGAGGCCTACCCCTCCAATTAACAGAAGAGATCTACCCCCTCCAAATAACAGAAGAGGCCTACCCCCTCCAATTAACAGAAGAGGCCAGCACCCTCCAATTAACAGAAGAGATCTACCCCCTCCAATTAACAGAAGAGATCTACCCCCTCCAATTAACAGAAGAGATCTACCCCTCCAATTAACAGAAGAGGCCTACCCCTCCAATTAACAGAACAGGCCTACCCCTCCAATTAACAGAAGAGGCCTACCCCCTCCAATTAACAGAAGAGGTCTACCCCCTCCAATTAACAGAAGAGGCCTACCCCCTCCAATTAACAGAAGAGGCCTACCCCTCCAATTAACAGAAGAGGCCTACCCTCCAATTAACAGAAGAGGCCTACCCCCTCCAATTAACAGAAGAGATCTATCCCCTCCAATTAACAGAAGAGGCCTACCCCTCCAATTAACAGAAGAGGCCTACCTCCTCCAATTAACAGAAGAGGCCTACCCCTTCCAATTAACAGAAGAGGCCTACCCCTTCCAATTAACAGAAGAGGCCTACCCCCTCCAATGAACAGAAGAGGCCTACCCCTCCAATTAACAGAAGAGGTCTACCCCCTCCAATTAACCCTACCCTCCAATTAACAGAAGAGGCCTACCCCTCCAATTAACAGAAGAGGCCTACCCCTCCAATTAACAGAAGAGGCCTACCCCTCCAATTAACAGAAGAGGCCTACCCCAACCAATTAACTCCCCTCCAATTAACAGAAGAGATCTACCCCCTCCAATTAACAGAAGAGATCTACCCCTCCAATTAACAGAAGAGGCCTACCCCTCCAATTAACAGAACAGGCCTACCCCTCCAATTAACAGAAGAGGCCTACCCCCTCCAACAGAAGAGGTCTACCCCCTCCAATTAACAGAAGAGGCCTACCCCTCCAATTAACAGAAGAGGCCTACCCCTCCAATTAACAGAAGAGATCTATCCCCTCCAATTAACAGAAGAGGCCTACCCCCTCCAATTAACAGAAGAGGCCTACCTCCTCCAATTAACAGAAGAGGCCTACCCCTTCCAATTAACAGAAGAGGCCTACCCCTTCCAATTAACAGAAGAGGCCTACCCCTCCAATGAACAGAAGAGGCCTACCCCCTCCAATTAACAGAAGAGGTCTACCCCTCCAATTAACAGAAGAGGCCTACCCCTCCAATTAACAGAAGAGGCCTACCCCTCCAATTAACAGAAGAGGCCTACCCCTCCAATTAACAGAAGAGGCCTACCCCAACCAATTAACAGAAGAGGCCTACCCCAACCAATTAACAGAAGAGATCTACCCCCTCCAATTAACAGAAGAGATCTACCCCTCCAATTAACAGAAGAGATCTACCCCCTCCAATTAACAGAAGAGGCCTACCCCCTCCAATTAACAGAAGAGGCCTACCCCTCCAATTAACAGAAGAGGCCTACCCCTCCAATTAACAGAAGAGGTCTACCCTCCAATTAACAGAAGAGGCCTACCCCTCCAATTAACAGAAGAGGCCTACCCCCTCCAATTAACAGAAGAGATCTACCCCTCCACAGAAGAGGCCTACCCCCTCCAATTAACAGAAGAGGCCTACCCCCTCCAATTAACAGAAGAGATCTACCCCCTCCAAATAACAGAAGAGGCCTACCCCTCCAATTAACAGAAGAGGCCAGCACCCTCCAATTAACAGAAGAGATCTACCCCTCCAATTAACAGAAGAGATCTACCCCTCCAATTAACAGAAGAGATCTACCCCCTCCAATTAACAGAAGAGGCCTACCCCTCCAATTAACAGAAGAGGCCTACCCCCTCCAATTAACAGAAGAGGCCTACCCCCTCCAATTAACAGAAGAGATCTACCCCCTCCAATTAACAGAAGAGGCCTACCCCCTCCAATTAACAGAAGAGGCCTACCCCCTCCAATTAACAGAAGATGCCTACCCCCTCCAATTAACAGAAGATGCCTACCCCTCCAATTAACAGAAGAGATCTATCCCTCCAATTAACAGAAGAGGCCTACCCCTCCAATTAACAGAAGAGGCCTACCTCCTCCAATTAACAGAAGAGGCCTACCCCTTCCAATTAACAGAAGAGGCCTACCCCTTCCAATTAACAGAAGAGGCCTACCCCTCCAATTAACAGAAGAGGCCTACCCCCTCCAATTAACAGAAGAGGCCTACCCCCTCCAATTAACAGAAGAGGCCTACCCCCTCCAATTAACAGAAGAGGCCTACCCCCTCCAATTAACAGAAGAGGCCTACCCCTCCAATTAACAGAAGAGATCTACCCTCCAATTAACAGAAGAGGCCTACCCCTCCAATTAACAGAAGAGGCCTACCCCTTCCAATTAACAGAAGAGGCCTACCACTTCCAATTAACAGAAGAGGCCTACCCCTTCCAATTAACAGAAGAGGTCTACCCCTCCAATTAACAGAAGAGATCTACCCCCTCCAATTAACAGAAGAGATCTACCCCCTCCAATTAACAGAAGAGATCTACCCCCAAGCCAATCCCCACAACTGACGTAACAACATAGATATGGCTTTGTTTTATCAACCAGCAGAACGTTAACCAGGGTTTGATCGTTTGTATCGAGAGTAACAACAACAACAACATGTCAATAATGCTCCTACTACACATTAACGTGTGTATTCCACTGATTCTACCATCCTGTAGCATCCGTGTTCTCTGTCTGCCTGGCTGTCTATCAGGGGGAGGGGGGCAGTTACTTGGAACAGCTACTAGGAACAGTGGGAGGAGAGAACTTTGGACGGAACAGCCTTGTTTGTGCGAATGAACCACGAGCACACACAGTTTATACTTCTTTAGCCGTATTTGCAGCTCCGGGTTTTTAATGACAGGTTATTGATTGATTGAGGCGATCGAATGATTAAGTCGGTCATAGGTCATATAGAGGGTGACAGGAGAGACCTTTTACAAAACCCAGAAGTAAAATTGTTCATAATTTGGGACATGTTTCGTTCACATGTGAACCATTGATATCCTGTCATTGAAATATGCGTTGTGTTGAATGCTGCCTGAAGCCAAGACCAGTTCAGGACAAGCTATAAAAAAAAACACATTTGAAAGAACAAATCAATTATACCTTATTTGTTCTCGTCACAATGGGGGAAAAAAAGTCGGATCTGAGACATTCCCTGTAAAAGTTAAGAAAATGGCTTTTCTTTTGCAGCAACAATGCATCAGTATTATGTGTGTGTGTGTGTGTGTGTGTGTGTGTGTGTGTGTGTGTGTGTGTGTGTGTGAGAGAGATGTGTTTTATGATCCTCTATATGTTCCTTGGCTTAAATGATGTCCTACATACAGACGAAGAAGACTCATCATTGAACAACCTGCAATCTACAGCATGCCTGTCTGCGTCTGACTGTCACACACACACACACACACACACACACACACACACACACACACACACACACACACCCTGACCCTGACACACACACACACACACACACACACACTATTAATATGTCTCTTCTTTATATCCTCACAATTAGGTTGGTGTAAAGAGGTGAGCATATTCAGAAATGGTACACAGTCGGGCCACAGCTGTTTGTGAGGGTTCTACATCACAGCTGTTTGGAGGGTTCTACATCATCACAGCTGTTTGTGAGGGTTCTACGGGGGTACATCACAGCTGTTTGTGAGGGTTCTACAGGGGTACATCACAGCTGTTTGTGAGGGTTCTACAAGGGTACATCACAGCTGTTTGTGAGGGTTCTACGGGGGTACATCACAGCTGTTTGTGAGGGTTCTACAATGTTCTCTTGGCTGATATGAGTTATAGTGTAGTTGGAAGGAATTGTAGGATATGTGAGTGGCACGCGGAATCTCTCAGCCAGAAATCCTTCTCAGAACTCTGTTTGTGGATGATGGGTGTTTGTCTATGATTGCTATATTGCTGGTAGTACAATGAGAACAGTGTGTGAGAGAAGAAGTGGGGAAAACCTATTGATACGGGGGTCCTGTATGGTTGAGACATTACTGAAGAGATACAGATATGGTATATCAACTATATTACTGATATAGGATGTTAAAGAGAGAGCTCCTCCCCCCACTGAATGATCTAAACCTCCTCTATCTTCATTGGGATTGATTGTATATTATTAGTATATTGTTTCTCATAACAAATATAGCTTCTAAAGTAAAACATCTGGGAATACTGGAACACACAGTGATGTTGTTATCGGAAGTACTATCCTCCAATCCCGGCGCAGCATGTTACAGGAAACAGGAAGTCGATAGGAAGTCAACAACAGGAATAGGAAGTGAGGTGTGGTCACCTGACCTCAACTCCGTCTATCCACTTCCTGTAAAGGCTGTGACAATCTGAAAGGCGCCTGATAAAAGGTCCTTGTCATCATAGCAATATGCTCTGTGGGTAGCTGTCCGTCAGGCAGAGAGGGCGGGAACTGGTTACAGGCGGGGCAGGGTTGGCCACAGCCAATCAGACGAGACAAGAGGGGTCGGCCAAGGTCAACGTTCACGGTCACCTAGAGGGTCACAGGAACCCTTGTCCAATCACAGCCATGTCCTCCGTGCATGCAGAGGTCAGAGGGCTGAGGTTAAAGGTCAGGGGGTGGAGCAAGAGGTTCCCAGCTAGAGGATATTCATAGGATACAGACGTCCCGAGGCCCCACAGGAGTGGTGTGTGTTTGAATGCTGCACTGTGGGCCTAGCTAACACATAGATATAGCAACTGTTAAGTGGCTTGGGGTTGGAGTCCCGGGATATCACCACACACACTTATAGACGTGTCCATTTGTCTGCCCCCGTCCCCTCCACCTCCGCTGTAAATCCTCACACTGCAGCGTGTCACTTCCTGTACGTCCCCTAGAGCTTCCTGCAGGCTGTGCTGAAGTCCTGTTGCATATCCATAGCACCCAGTTTCATCATAATCTCCACCCCCAGACACAATTTGATTCAGTTTCTGTTCTTTCTAAACCTCCTCTACAGATGGGTTTACTTTATCATTTGAGTTATTCAAGTCAGAGAAATTAAAAAAGGAGAGAAAAAAAGAAAAAAGAAAAACTCCCACGGTCGCTAAAGGGAAGGGTTTGTTAACAAAGAGGAGTAAAGGTGGACGGATGGAGAGAGAGGAGGGGGGTAAGGAAAGGAGGGATGGAGAGGGGTAAGGAAAGGAGGGATCGAGGAGGGTAAGGAAAGGAGGGATGGAGAGGGGTAAGGAAAGGGATGGGATGGAGAAAGGAGGGATGGAAAAGGAAAGGGATGGAGGAGGGGGTAAGGAAAGGAGGGATGGAGAGGGGTAAGGAAAGGAGGGAGGGAAGAGGTTAAGGAAAGGAGGGATGGCGGAGGGGGGTAAGGAAAGGAGGGATGGAGAAGGATAAGGAAAGGAGGGATGGAGGAGGATAAGGAAAGGAGGGATGGAGGAGGGGGGTAAGGAAAGGAGGGATGGAGGAGGATAAGGAAAGGAGGGATGGAGGAGGGTAAGGAAAGGAGGGATGGAGGAGGGGGTAAGGAAAGGAGGGATGGAGGAGAAGAAGAGGGTAAGGAAAGGAGGGATGGAGGAGGGGAGGTGGTTATGGGGAGGAGGGCAAGGAAAGGAGGGATGTAGGAGGGGAGGAGGGTAAGGAAAGGAGGGATGGAAAGGAGGGATGGAGGAGCGGAGGAGGGTAAGGAAAGGAGGGATGGAGGAGGGAAAGGAAAGGAAGGATGGAGGAGGGTAAGGAAAGGAAGGATGGAGGAGTGGAGGGAAAGCAGAGGAGGACATCACTCTTCCCATCAATCTTTGCTGGCGGCGGTGAGTTGCTGGACAGGGAGTTGGAGCTGGAGGGGGTCCCTCAGGCGTTTCAGATCTAACTCCACCTGGGGGGGAGAGAATAATATGAGAAATGTGTGAATTCCTTCTACAATTGCTCATTTTTTATCATAACGTTTCAATCCAGATTATAAAACCATGACAGGGTACATTTTGTGAAGGCATGTTAATGTGTGTTAATGTGTGCATGCCTGTGTCTGTCTGTGTGCTAGCATGCCAGCCTGCATCTGTTCCTGCCTACATAGGGTTAGTGTCGGGGATGGGGTTAGTGTTGGGGTTAGTGTCGGGGATGGGATTAGTGTTGGGGTTAGTGTCGGGGATGGGGTTAGTGTTGGGGTTAGTGTCGGGGATGGGGTTAGTGTCGGGGATGGGGTTAGTGTTGGGGTTAGTGTCGGGGATGGGGGTAGTGTTGGGGATGGGGTTAGTGTTGGGGTTAGTGTCGGGATTGGGGTTAGTGTCGGGGATGGGGTTAGTGTTGGGGTTAGTGTCGGGATGGGGTTAGTGTCGGGGTTGGGGTTAGTGTCGGGGTTGGGGTTAGTGTCGGGGGGGTTAGGGGTTAGTGTCGGGGTTATGGGGTTAGTGTTGGGGGGATGGGGTTAGTGTCGGGATGGGGTTAGTGTCGGGGATGGGGTTAGTGTCGGGGTTAGTGTCGGGGGATGGGGTTAGTGTTGGGGATGGGGTTAGTGTTGGGGTTAGTGTCGGGGATGGGGTTAGTGTTGGGGTTAGTGTCGGGTTGGGGTTAGTGTCGGGGATGGGGTTAGTGTTGGGGTTAGTGTCGGGGATGGGGTTAGTGTCGGGTTGGAGTTAGTGTCGGGGATGGGGTTAGTGTTGGGGTTAGTGTCGGGGTTGGGGTTAGTGTCGGGATGGGGTTAGTGTCGGGGAAGGGGTTAGTGTCGGGGATGGGGTTAGTGTCGGGGATGGGGTTAGTGTCGGGGATGGGGTTAGTGTTGGGGTTAGTGTCGGGGTTGGGGTTAGTGTCGGGGATGGGGTTAGTGTTGGGGTTAGTGTCGGGGATGGGGTTAGTGTTGGGGTTAGTGTCGGGGTTGGGGTTAGTGTCGGGGATGGGGTTAGTGTCGGGGATGGGGTTAGTGTTGGGGTTAGTGTCGGGGTTAGGGTTAGTGTCGGGGATGGGGTTAGTGTTGGGGATGGGGTTAGTGTCAGGGTTAGTGTTGGGGATGGGGTTAGTGTTGGGGTTAGTGTCGGGATGGGGTTAGTGTTGGGGATGGGGTTAGTGTCGGGGTTAGTGTCGGGGATGGGGTTAGTGTTGGGGATGGGGTTAGTGTCGGGGTTAGTGTCGGGTTGGGGTTAGTGTCGGGGATGGGGTTAGTGTCGGGGATGGGGTTAGTGTCGGGGGATGGGGTTGTTGGGGTTAGTGTCGGGGATGGGGTTAGTGTCGGGGATGGGGTTAGTGTCGGGATGGGGTTAGTGTTGGGCTTAGTGTCGGGGATGGGGTTGGTGTCGGGGATGGGGTTAGTGTCGGGGTTGGGGTTAGTGTCGGGGTTAGTGTTGGGGTTAGTGTCGGGGGATGGGGTTAGTGACGGGGTTAGTGTCGGGGATGGGGTTAGTGTTGGGGATGGGGTTAGTGTTGGGGTTAGTGTCGGGGATGGGGTTAGTGTTGGGGTTAGTGTCGGGTTGGGGTTAGTGTCGGGGATGGGGTTAGTGTTGGGGTTAGTGTCGGGGATGGGGTTAGTGTCGGGTTGGGGTTAGTGTTGGGGTTAGTGTCGGGGTGGGGTTAGTGTCGGGGATGGGGTTAGTGTCGGGGTGGGGTTAGTGTCGGGGTTAGTGTCGGGGATGGGGTTAGTGTTGGGGTTAGGGGGGTTGGGGTTAGTGTCGGGGTGGGGTTAGTGTTGGGGTTGGGGTTAGTGTCGGGGATGGGGTTAGTGTCGGGGATGGGGTTAGTGTTGGGGTTAGTGTCGGGGTTGGGGTTAGTGTCGGGGATGGGGTTAGTGTTGGGGATGGGGTTAGTGTTGGGGATGGGGTTAGTGTCGGGGTTAGTGTCGGGATGGGGTTAGTGTTGGGGTTAGTGTCGGGATGGGGTTAGTGTTGGGGATGGGGTTAGTGTCGGGGATGGGGTTAGTGTTGGGGATGGGGTTAGTGTCAGGGTTAGTGTCGGGGTTGGGGTTAGTGTCGGGGTTGGGGTTAGTGTCGGGGATGGGGTTAGTGTCGGGGATGGGGTTCGTGTTGGGCTTAGTGTCGGGGATGGGGTTGGTGTCGGGGATGGGGTTAGTGTCGGGGGGTTGGGGGCTTAATGTCGGGGGTTGGGGTTAGTGTCGGGGTTGGGGTTAATGTCGGGGTTGGGGTTAGTGTTGGGGTTAGTGTCGGGGATGGGGTTAGTGACGGGGTTGGGGTTAGTGTCGGGGTTGGGGTTAGTGTCGGGGATGGGGTTAGTGTCGGGGTTGGGGTTAGTGTCGGGGATGGGGTTAGTGTCGGTGATGGGGTTAGTGTTGGGGTTAGTGTCGGGGATGGGGTTAATGTCGGGATGGGGTTAATGTCGGGGTTGGGGTTAGTGTCGGGGATGGGGTTAGTGTTGGGGTTAGTGTCAGGTTGGGGTTAATGTCGGGATGGGGTTAATGTTGGGGTTAGTGTCGGGTTAGTGTTGGGGTTAGTGTCGGGGTTGGGGTTAGTGTCGGGGATGGGGTTAGTGTCGGGGATGGGGTTAGTGTCGGGGTTGGGGTTGGTGTTGGGGTTAGTGTCCGGGTTGGGGTTAGTGTCGGGGATGGGGTTAGTGTCGGGATGGGGTTAGTGTCGGGATGGGGTTAGTGTCGGGATGGGGTTAGTGGGGTTAGTGTTGGGGTTAGTGTCGGGATGGGGTTAATGTCGGGGATGGGGTTAATGTCGGGGTTGGGGTTAGTGTCGGGGATGGGGTTAGTGTTGGGGTTAGTGTCGGGTTGGGGTTAATGTCGGGATGGGGTTAATGTTGGGGTTAGTGTCGGGTTAGTGTTGGGGTTAGTGTCGGGGTTGGGGTTAGTGTCGGGGTTGGGGTTAGTGTCGGGGTTGGGGTTAGTGTCGGGGATGGGGTTAGTGTCGGGGATGGGGTTAGTGTCGGGGATGGGGTTAGTGTTGGGGATGGGGTTAGTGTCAGAGTTGGGGTTAGTGTTCGGTTAGTGTTGGAGTTAGTGTCGGGGTTGGGGTTAGTGTCGGGGTTGGGGTTAGTGTCGGGGTTAGTGTTGGGGATGGGGTTAGTGTCGGGGATGGGGTTAGTGTCGGGATGGGGTTAGTGTTGGGGTTAGTGTCGGGGATGGGGTTAGTGTCGGGGTTGGGGTTAGTGTCGGGGTTGGGTTAGTGTTGGGGATGGGGTTAGTGTCGGGATGGGGTTAGTGTTGGGGTTAGTGTCGGGGATGGGGTTAGTGTCGGGGTTGGGGTTAGTGTCGGGGATGGGGTTAATGTCGGGATGGGGTTAGTTCGGGATGGGGTTAGTGTTGGGGTTAGTGTCGGGTTGGGGTTAATGTCGGGATGGGGTTAATGTTGGGGTTAGTGTCGGGGTTGGTGTTGGGGTTAGTGTCGGGGTTAGTGTCGGGGATGGGGTTAGTGCCGGGGATGGGGTTATTGTCGGGGATGGGGTTAGTGTTCGGTTAGTGTTGGGGTTAGTGTCGGGGTTGGGGTTAGTGTCGGGGATGGGGTTAGAGTCGGGGATGGGGTTAGTGTCGGGATGGGGTTAGTGTCGGGATGGGGTTAGTGTTGGGGTTAGTGTCGGGGATGGGGTTAGTGTCGGGGTTGGGGTTAGTGTCGGGTTGGGGTTAGTGTTGGGGTTAGTGTCGGGGATGGGGTTAATGTTGGGGATGGAGTTAGTGTTGGGGTTAGTGTCGGGGTTGGGGTTAGTGTCGGGGTTGGGGTTAGTGTTGGGGTTAGTGTCGGGGTTGGGGTTAGTGTCGGGGTTGGGGTTAGTGTCGGGGATGGGGTTAGTGTCGGGATGGGGTTAGTGTCGGGATGGGGTTAGTGTTGGGGTTAGTGTTGGGGATGGGGTTAGTGTTGGGGTTAGTGTCAGGGATGGGGTTAATGTTGGGGATGGAGTTAGTGTTGGGGTTAGTGTCGGGGATGGGGTTAGTGTTGGGTTGGGGTTAGTGTCGGGGATGGGGTTAGTGTTGGGGTTAGTGTCGGGGTTGGGGTTAGTGTCGGGGATGGGGTTAGTGTCGGGATGGGGTTAGTGTTGGGGTTAGTGTCGGGATGGGGTTAGTGTCGGGGTTGGGGTTAGTGTCGGGGATGGGGTTAGTGTCGGGATGGGGTTAGTGTCGGGGATGGGGTTAGTGTTGGGGTTAGTGTCAGGGATGGGGTTAATGTTGGGGATGGGGTTAGTGTTAGGTTAGTGTCGGGGACGGGGTTAGTGTTGGGTTGGGGTTAGTGTCGGGGATGGGGTTAGTGTCGGGGTTGGGGTTAGTGTCGGGGATGGGGTTAGTGTTGGGGTTAGTGTCGGGGTTGGGGTTAGTGTCGGGGATGGGGTTAGTGTTGGGGATGGGGTTAGTGTCGGGGTTAGTGTCGGGGATGGGGTTAGTGTTGGGGTTAGTGTCGGGGATGGGGTTAGTGTTGGGGATGGGGTTAGTGTCGGGGTTAGTGTCGGGGATGGGGTTAGTGTTGGGGATGGGGTTAGTGTCGGGGTTAGTGTCGGGGTTGGGGTTAGTGTCGGGGTTGGGGTTAGTGTCGGGGATGGGGTTAGTGTCGGGGATGGGGTTCGTGTTGGGGTTAGTGTCGGGGATGGGGTTAGTGTCGGGGATGGGGTTAGTGTCGGGATGGGGTTAGTGTTGGGCTTAGTGTCGGGGATGGGGTTGGTGTCGGGGATGGGGTTAGTGTCGGGGTTGGGGTTAGTGTCGGGGTTGGGGTTAGTGTTGGGGTTAGTGTCGGGGATGGGGTTAGTGACGGGGTTGGGGTTGGTGTTGGGGTTAGTGTCGGGGTTGGGGTTAGTGTCGGGGATGGGGTTAGTGTCGGGGTTAGTGTCGGGGATGGGGTTAATGTCGGGGATGGGGTTAATGTCGGGGTTGGGGTTAGTGTCGGGGATGGGGTTAGTGTTGGGGTTAGTGTCGGGTTGGGGTTAATGTCGGGGATGGGGTTAATGTTGGGGTTAGTGTCGGGTTGGGGTTAGTGTTTGGGGTTAGTGTCGGGGATGGGGTTAATGTTGGGGTTAGTGTCGGGGTTGGGGTTAGTGTCGGGGATGGGGTTAGTGTCGGGGGTTGGGGGTTGGTGTTAGTGTCGGGGTTGGGGTTAGTGTCGGGGATGGGGTTAGTGTCGGGGTTGGGGTTAGTGTCGGGGATGGGGTTAGTGTCGGGGATGGGGTTAGTGTTGGGGTTAGTGTCGGGGATGGGGTTAATGTCGGGGATGGGGTTAATGTCAGGGTTGGGGTTAGTGTCGGGGATGGGGTTAGTGTTGGGGTTAGTGTCGGGTTGGGGTTAATGTCGGGGATGGGGTTAATGTTGGGGTTAGTGTCGGGGTTAGTGTTGGGGTTAGTGTCGGGGTTGGGGTTAGTGTCGGGGTTGGGGTTAGTGTCAGGGATGGGGTTAGTGTCGGGGGATGGGGTTAGTGTCGGGATGGGGTTAGTGTCGGGGATGGGGTTAGTGTCGGGGATGGGGTTATGGGGGATGGGGTTAGTGTCAGAGTTGGGGTTAGTGTCGGTTAGTGTTGGAGTTAGTGTCGGGGTTGGGGTTAGTGTCGGGGTTGGGGTTAGTGTCGGGGTTAGTGTTGGGGTTAGTGTCGGGATGGGGTTAGTGTCGGGATGGGGTTAGTGTCGGGGTTAGTGTCGGGGATGGGGTTAGTGTCGGGGTTGGGGTTAGTGTCGGGGTTGGGGTTAGTGTCGGGGTTGGGTTAGTGTTGGGGATGGGGTTAGTGTCGGGATGGGGTTAGTGTTGGGGTTAGTGTCGGGGATGGGGTTAGTGTTGGGGATGGGGTTAGTGTCGGGGTTAGTGTCGGGGGGTTAGTGTGGGGATGGGGTTAGTGTCGGGGTTGGGGTTAGTGTCGGGGATGGGGTTAGTGTCGGGATGGGGTTAGGGTGTCGGGGATGGGGTTCGTGTTGGGGTTAGTGTCGGGGAATGGGGTTAGTGTCGGGGATGGGGTTAGTGTCGGGATGGGGTTAGTGTTGGGCTTAGTGTCGGGATGGGGTTGGTGTCGGGGATGGGGTTAGTGTCGGGGTTGGGGTTAGTGTCGGGGTTGGGGTTAGTGTTGGGGTTAGTGTCGGGGATGGGGTTAGTGACGGGGTTGGGGTTGGTGTTGGGGTTAGTGTCGGGGTTGGGGTTAGTGTCGGGGATGGGGTTATGGGGTTAGTGTCGGGGTTAGTGTCGGGGATGGGGTTAATGTCGGGGATGGGGTTAATGTCGGGGTTGGGGTTAGTGTCGGGATGGGGTTAGTGTTGGGGTTAGTGTCGGGTTGGGGTTAATGTCGGGGATGGGGTTAATGTTGGGGTTAGTGTCGGGGTTAGTGTTGGGGTTAGTGTCGGGGTTGGGGTTAGTGTCGGGGTTGGGGTTAGTGTCGGGGATGGGGTTAGTGTCGGGGTTGGTGTTAGTGTCGGGGTTGGGGTTAGTGTCGGGGTTGGGGTTAGTGTCGGGATGGGGTTAGTGTCGGGGTGGGGTTAGTGTCGGGATGGGGTTAGTGTCGGGGATGGGGTTAGTGTTGGGGTTAGTGTCGGGGATGGGGTTAATGTCGGGGATGGGGTTAATGTCGGGGTTGGGGTTAGTGTCGGGATGGGGTTAGTGTTGGGGTTAGTGTCGGGTTGGGGTTAATGTCGGGATGGGGTTAATGTTGGGGTTAGGGTGTCGGGGGGGTTAGTGTTGGGGTTAGTGTTGGGGTTGGGGTTAGTGTCAGAGTTGGGGTTAGTGTTCGGTTAGTGTTGGAGTTAGTGTCGGGGTTGGGGTTAGTGTCGGGGTTGGGGTTAGTGTCGGGGGTTAGTGTTGGGGATGGGGTTAGTGTCGGGGATGGGGTTAGTGTCGGGATGGGGTTCGTGTCGGGGTTAGTGTCGGGGATGGGGTTAGTGTCGGGGTTGGGGTTAGTGTCGGGGGGGTTAGGGGGGTTAGTGTCGGGGTTGGGGTTAGTGTTGGGGATGGGGTTAGTGTCGGGATGGGGTTAGTGTTGGGGTTAGTGTCGGGTTGGGGTTAATGTCGGGGATGGGGTTAATGTTGGGGTTAGTGTCGGGGTTGGTGTTGGGGTTAGTGTCGGGGTTGGGGTTAGTGTCGGGGTTGGGGTTAGTGTCGGGGATGGGGTTAGTGCCGGGGATGGGGTTATTGTCGGGGATGGGGTTAGTGTTCGGTTAGTGTTGGGGTTAGTGTCGGGGTTGGGGTTAGTGTCGGGATGGGGTTAGTGTCGGGGATGGGGTTAGTGTCGGGGATGGGGTTAGTGTCGGGATGGGGTTAGTGTTGGGGTTAGTGTCGGGGATGGGGTTAGTGTCGGGGTTGGGGTTAGTGTCGGGGTTGGGGTTAGTGTCGGGGTTAGTGTCGGGGATGGGGTTAATGTTGGGGATGGAGTTAGTGTTGGGGTTAGTGTCGGGGTTGGGGTTAGTGTCGGGGTTGGGGTTAGTGTCGGGGTTAGTGTCGGGGTTGGGGTTAGTGTCGGGATGGGGTTAGTGTCGGGATGGGGTTAGTGTTGGGGTTAGTGTTGGGGATGGGGTTAGTGTTGGGGTTAGTGTCTGGGATGGGGTTAATGTTGGGGATGGAGTTAGTGTTGGGGTTAGTGTCGGGGATGGGGTTAGTGTTGGGTTGGGGGGTTAGTGTCGGGGATGGGGTTAGTGTCGGGATGGGGTTAGTGTTGGGGTTAGTGTCGGGATGGGGTTAGTGTCGGGATGGGGTTAGTGTCGGGGTTGGGGTTAGTGTCGGGGATGGGGTTAGTGTTGGGGTTAGTGTCGGGGTTGGGGTTGGTTAGTGTCGGGGATGGGGTTAGTGTCGGGATGGGGTTAGTGTTGGGGTTAGTGTCGGGGATGGGGTTAGTGTCGGGGTGGGGTTAGTGTCGGGATGGGGTTATGGGGTTAATGTCGGGGATGGGGTTAGTGTCGGGGATGGGGTTAGTGTTGGGGTTAGTGTCGGGTTGGGGTTAATGTCGGGGATGGGGTTAATGTTGGGGTTAGTGTCGGGGTTGGTGTCGGGGTTGGGGTTAGTGTTGGGGTTAGTGTCGGGTGTTGGGGTTAGTGTCGGGGATGGGGTTAGTGTCGGGGATGGGGTTAGTGTCGGGGATGGGGTTAGTGTCAGAGTTGGGGTTAGTGTTCGGTTAGTGTTGGGGTTAGTGTCGGGGATGGGGTTAGTGTCAGGGTTGGGGGTTAGTGTCGGGGATGGGGTTAGTGTTGGGGTTAGTGTCGGGGATGGGGTTAGTGTTGGGGTTAGTGTCGGGGATGGGGTTAGTGTTGGGGTTAGTGTCGGGATGGGGTTAATGTTGGGGATGGAGTTAGTGTTGGGGTTAGTGTCGGGGATGGGGTTAGTGTTGGGTTGGGGTTAGTGTCGGGATGGGGTTAGTGTTGGGGTTAGTGTCGGGGATGGGGTTAGTGTTGGGGATGGGGTTAGTGTTGGGGTTAGTGTCGGGATGGGGTTAGTGTTGGGGTTAGTGTCGGGGATGGGGTTAGTGTCGGGGTTGGGGTTAGTGTCGGGATGGGGTTAGTGTCGGGGTTGGGGTTAGTGTCGGGATGGGGTTAGTGTCGGGATGGGGTTAATGTCGGGGATGGGGTTAATGTCGGGGTTAGTCTCGGGATGGGGTTAGTGTTGGGGATGGGGTTAATGTCGGGGTTGGGGTTAATGTCGGGGATGGGGTTAGTGTTGGGGTTAGTGTCGGGGTTGGGGTTAATGTCAGGGATGGGGTTAATGGGGTTAGTGTTGGGGTTAGTGTCGGGGTGGGGTTAGTGGGTTAGTGTCGGGGATGGGGTTAGTGTTGGGGGGATGGGGTTAGTGTTGGGGATGGGGTTGTTGGGGTTAGTGTCGGGATGGGGTTAGTGTTGGGGTTAGTGTCGGGGATGGGGTTAGTGTCGGGTGGGGTTAGTGTCGGGGATGGGGTTAGTGTCGGGGTTGGGGTTAGTGTCGGGATGGGGTTAGTGTCGGGGATGGGGTTAATGTCGGGGATGGGGTTAATGTCGGGGTTAGTCTCGGGGATGGGGTTAGTGTTGGGGATGGGGTTAATGTCGGGGTTGGGGTTAATGTCGGGGATGGGGTTAGTGTTGGGGTTAGTGTCGGGGTTGGGGTTAATGTCAGGGATGGGGTTAATGTTGGGGTTAGTGTCGGGGCTGGGGTTAGTGTTGGGATTAGTGTCGGGTTGGGGTTAGTGTCGGGGTTGGGGTTAGTGTCGGGGTTAGTGTCGGGGATGGGGTTAGTGTCGGGGTTGGGGTTAGTGTCGGGGATGGGGTTAGTGTCGGGGATGGGGTTAGTGTTGGGGTTAGTGTCGGGATGGGGTTAATGTCGGGTTGGGGTTAATGTTGGGGTTAGTGTCGGGGATGGGGTTAGTGTTGGGGATGGGGTAAATGTCGGGTTGGGGTTAATGTCGGGGATGGGGTTAGTGTCGGGGATGGGGTTAGTGTTGGGGTTAGTGTCGGGGATGGGGTTAGTGTTGGGGTTAGTGTCGGGGTTGGGGTTAATGTCAGGGATGGGGTTAATGTTGGGGTTAGTGTCGGGGTTGGGGTTAGTGTCGGGGTTGGGGTTAGTGTTGGGGTTAGTGTCGGGGTTGGGGTTAGTGTCGGGGATGGGGTTAGTGTTGGGGTTAGTGTCGGGGATGGGGTTAGTGTCGGGGATGGGGTTAGTGTCGGGGTTAGTGTCGGGATGGGGTTAGTGTCGGGATGGGGTTAGTGTCGGGTTGGGGTTAGTGTCAGGGATGGGGTTAGTGTCAGGGATGGGGTTAGTGTCGGGGTTAATGTCGGGGATGGGGTTAGTGTCGGGGATGGGGTTAATGTCGGGGATGGGGTTAATGTTGGGGTTAGTGTCGGGGTTGGGGTTAGTGTTGGGGTTAGTGTCGGGGATGGGGTTAGTGTCGGGGTTGGGGTTAAGTGTCGGGGATGGGGTTAATGTCGGGGTTAGTGTCAGGGTTGGTGTCGGGGTTGGTGTCGGGGTTAGTGTCGGGGTTAATGTCGGGGTTAATGTCGGGGTTGGTGTCGGGGTTGGTGTCGGGGTTGGTGTCGGGTTGTAAGGTAAATTGTTAATATTCATCTATGCATGTGATGTCATCTGTCAGTGTCAGGGTTAGTGTTTGAGTTGGTGTCCGTGTCGGGGTTAGTACCTACCTCAGCGATAGAGTCCTTCAGCTCGTTGTACTTGTAGATGTCAAAGCGTTGTCTCTTCACCCCCTTGTGGAAGAACAGCAGGTACTGTCTGTCCCTGGCGTCTGGGTAGATGTACTCCTACAGGACGGGGGATATTCTGTCACAATAACACAACACACAAATACACCTACTCCAGAATGCTACAACTTCTACTAAGGAATATACTGTATACATACTGTAGCCCAACAGGAAAAGGAGGAGACATCCGTGAATGAACCAAACACGAATGAATCAAACGCGAATGAACCAAACGCGAATGAACCAAACGCGAATGAGCCAAACGTGAATGAGCCAAATGCGAATGAACCAAACGCGAATGAACCAAACGCGAATGAGCCAAACGCGAATGAGCCAAACGCGAATGAACCAAACGCGAATGAACCAAACGCGAATGAACCAAACGCGAATAAGCCAAACGCAAATGAACCAAACGCGAATGAACCAAACGCGAATGAACCAAACGCAAATGAACCAAACGCAAATGAACCAAACGCAAATGAACCAAATGCAAATGAACCAAACGCAAATGAACCAAACGCAAATGAACCAAACGCAAATGAACCAAACGCAATGAACCAAACGCAAATGAACCAAACGCAAATGAACCAAACGAACAAACGCATGAACCAAACGCAAATGAGCCAAACGCATATGAACCAAACGCAAATGAACCAAACGAGCCAAACGCGAATGAGCCAAACGCGAATGAACCAAACGCATATGAACCAAACGCGAATGAACCAAACGCGAATGAACCAAACGCGAATGAACCAAACGCGAATGAACCAAACGCGAATGAACCAAACGCGAATGAACCAAACGCGAATGAACCAAACGCGAATGAACCAAACGCGAATGAACCAAACGCGAATGAACCTGCTCCAAAAACGCTACTAGAATACACAAAGACTAGTGCTAAGTCTCAACACACAAACAGTCTGGCCCTGTAAAAGGCTTGGATTTGCTGTGTGCTATAGAGTGTGTGTGTGCGTGTGTGTGTGTGTGTGTTACCTGGCGTGTGAGTACGTAGTAGGAGTACATAGCCATGGCGGTAGCGTAGGTAATGAAGTAGGTGACAGGCTCCATGATGTCCCAGGAGTACTCCCACCAGGTGAGACGCGCCAGGATCCCAAACTGTGTTGCCATGTAGGCCATGCCCCCCCACAGCACCCAGGTGGTACGACGCTCCGCCTTACGACTCAGCTCCTCCCTCACCTGGGCAAACAGCCAATCAGAGACATCAGTCATAAAAAGGAACACATTTGTAAAATGTGTGAATGAAGGACATTTTTTCCCCCGTGTCAAATCGCCAATTTGGTAGACCCATCCATTATGGGATTAATTGACACAAACAAACATTACAATAATTCACTATGGTAATTAATGATCATTCTTCTTCCGGTGTTCTCTGCATTGCGCATCGCATAAAGAGTAAAAACAATAAAGTTGCGTTGGATAAAAGCATCAGCTAAGAGATATATATAACTCACTCACTACCGTCACACATCTTATCACTCACTACCATCACAACCATCCATTGATTTGTGAATGAACTCTCCAAATATGCTGGCTTGTGTCCATCCTTCCATTGGGAGTAAACTGCTGAATACAGTTGTATTGAGCCTTTTCTATCCCCCCCTCCCCCCCATGCTAAACATTAACCATGCAGTTCTCTACCCCCCATGCTAAACATTAACCATGCAGTTCTCTACCCCCCTAAACATTAACCATGCAGTTCTCTACCCCCCCCCATGCTAAACATTAACCATGCAGTTCTCTACCCCCCCCTAAACATTAACCATGCAGTTCTCTACCCCTCCCCTAAACATTAACCATGCAGTTCTCTACCCCCCTAAACATTAACCATGCAGCTCTCTATCCCCCCCATGCTAAACATTAACCATGCAGTTCTCTATCCCCCCCTAAAACATTAACCATGCAGTTCTCTATCCCCCCCCATGCTAAACATTAACCATGCAGTTCTCTACCCCCCCTAATCATTAACCATGCAGTTCTCTACCCCCCATGCTAAACATTAACCATGCAGTTCTTTATCCCCCATGCTAAACATTAACCATGCAGTTCTCTACCCCCCATAAACATTAACCATGCAGTTCTTTATCCCCCATGCTAAACATTAACCATGCAGTTCTCTATCCCCCCCTAATCATTAACCATGCAGTTCTCTACCCCCTAATCATTAACCATGAAGTTCTCTACCCCCCATGCTAAACATTAACCATGCAGTTCTCTACCCCCCATGCTAAACATTAACCATGCTGTTCTCTACCCCCCCCATAAACATTAACCATGCAGTTCTTTCCCCCCATGCTAAACATTAACCATGCAGTTCTCTACCCCCCCCATGCTAAACATTAACCATGCAGTTCTCTACCCCCCCCATGCTAAACATTAACCATGCAGTTCTCTACCCCCCATGCTAAACATTAACCATGCAGTTCTCTATCCCCCCCATGCAGTTAAACATTAACCATGCAGTTCTCTATCCCCCAGTTCTCTATCCCCCCTAAACATTAACCATGCAGTTCTCTACCCCCCCATGCTAAACATTAACCATGCAGTTCTCTATCCCCCCTAAACATTAACCATGCAGTTCTCTACCCCCCTAAACATTAACCATGCTAAAACATTAACCATGCAGTTCTCTACCCCCCCCATGCTAAACATTAACCATGCAGTTCTCTACCCCCCATGCTAAACATTAACCATGCAGTTCTCTACCCCCCCATGCTAAACATTAACCATGCAGTTCTCTATCCCCCCCCCCATAAACATTAACCATGCAGTTCTCTACCCCCCTAAACATTAACCATGCAGTTCTCTACCCCCCATTAACCATGCTAAACATTAACCATGCAGTTCTCTACCCCCCATGCTAAACATTAACCATGCAGTTCTCTAAACATCCCCCTACCCCCTAAACATTAACCATGCAGTTCTCTACCCCCCTAAACATAAACATTAACCATGCAGTTCTCTATCCCCCCATTAACCATGCAAACATTAACCATGCAGTTCTCTATCCCCCTAAACATTAACCATGCAGTTCTCTACCCCCTAAACATTAACCATGCAGTTCTCTACCCCCCCATGCTAAACATTAACCATGCAGTTCTCTATCCCCCCATTAACCATGCAGTAAACATTAACCATGCAGTTCTCTATCCCCCTAAACATTAACCATGCAGTTCTCTACCCCCCTAAACATTAACCATGCAGTTCTCTACCCCCCTAAACATTAACCATGCAGTTCTCTACCCCCCTAAACATTAACCATGCAGTTCTCTACCCCCCATGCAGTTCTCTACCCCCCCTAAACATTAACCATGCAGTTCTCTACCCCCCCCATGCATGCTAAACATTAACCATGCAGTTCTCTATTCCCCCCATTAACCATGCTAAACATTAACCATGCAGTTCTCTATTCCCCCCCCATGCTAAACATTAACCATGCAGTTCTCTACCCCCCCCCATGCTAAACATTAACCATGCAGTTCTCTACCCCCCCCCATGCTAAACATTAACCATGCAGTTCTCTATCCCCCCATGCTAAACATTAACCATGCAGTTCTCTACCCCCCATTAACCATGCTAAACATTAACCATGCAGTTCTCTACCCCCCATGCTAAACATTAACCATGCAGTTCTCTACCCCCCCTACCCCCCATGCTAAACATTAACCATGCAGTTCTCTATCCCCCTAAACATTAACCATGCAGTTCTCTACCCCCCTAAACATTAACCATGCAGTTCTCTCCCCTAAACATTAACCATGCAGCCCCCCCCCTAAACATTAACCATGCAGTTCTCTATCCCCCCTAATCATTAACCATGCAGTTCTCTAACCCCCTAAACATTAACCATGCAGTTCTCTACCCCCCTAAACCCCCAGTTCTCTACCCGCCCATGTTAAACATTAACCATGCAGCTCTCTACCCCCTAAACATTAACCATGCAGTTCTCTACCCCCATGCTAAACATTAACCATGCAGTTCTCTACCCCCATGCTAAACATTAACCATGCAGTTCTCTACCCCCATGCTAAACATTAACCATGCAGTTCTCTACCCCCATGCTAAACATTAACCATGCAGTTCTCTACCCCCCCTAAACATTAACCATAAAGTGAATGGAATTCTAAACACAGGTATTCATGTCCATCAGAAGACAGAAGATATTTACAAATGTACTTAATGCCAATAAGTGACTGTGTGTGTCCCGTACCTTCTCTAGAGGACGTAGCTGTGAGTTGAGGTCCTCTAGTCTGACCACCAGTTCCTTCTCTTTACTAAGCTGATTTTGTGTGTGTGCGTGTATGTGTGTGTGTCCCGTACCTTCTCTAGAGGACGTAGCTGTGAGTTGAGGTCCTCTAGTCTGACCACCAGTTCCTTCTCTTTACTAAGCTGATTTTGTGTGTGTGCGTGTATGTGTGTGTGTCCCGTACCTTCTCTAGAGGACGTAGCTGTGAGTTGAGGTCCTCTAGTCTGACCACCAGTTCCTTCTCTTTACTAAGCTGATTTTTCTGTGTGTGCGTGTAGAGTGTGTGTGTCCCGGAACTTCTCTAGAGGACGTAGCTGTGAGTTGAGGTCCTCTAGTCTGACCACCAGTTCCTTCTCTTTACTAAGCTGATTTTGTGTGTGTGCGTGTATGTGTGTGTGTCCCGTACCTTCTCTAGAGGACGTAGCTGTGAGTTGAGGTCCTCTAGTCTGACCACCAGTTCCTTCTCTTTACTAAGCTGATGCTCTTCTATACGCATGGTGGTGTAGAGCTGCTGAACCAGGAACTTAACGTCGTTCAGACGCTCTGCCTCGTCATTGGCTAGGAGATCTACAGACACACACAGAGGGTTAGAAGGTAGAGACAGACAGACAGACAGACACACAGAGGGTTAGAAGGTAGAGACAGACAGACAGACACACAGAGGGTTAGAAGGTAGAGACAGACAGACAGACACACAGAGGGTTAGAAAGTAGAGACAGACAGACAGACACACAGAGGGTTAGAAAGTAGAGACAGACAGACAGACAGACAGACAGATGCCTACTTTCACCTCTTAAAAGTACGAAGTACAAAATAAATGTGTTTTCATCTCCTGACCCCTGGTCAATCTCACCTCTCCGTGGCGGTCGAACCAGGTGCGTAACGTCGTTGATGACCAGGTTGAAGTCATCCAACAGCAGGATGTCTATCCCTGTAGAAGAGGCTACCCTTGCCCCATCTGGACGGAGGGAGGGAGGGGAGAGGGGGAGGGGAGGGAGAGGGGAGACAGGGAGGGAGAGGGGAGAGAGGGGAGGGAGGGAGAGGGAGGGAGGGGAGGGAGGGGAGAGGGGGGAGGGGAGAGGGAGGGAGGGAGGGAGGGAGGGAGGGAGGGGGAGGGAGGGAGGGAGGGAGGGAGGGAGGGAGGGAGGGAGGGGGGAGGAGGAGGAGGGAGGGAGGGAGGGGGGAGGGAGGGGGAGGGAGGGAGGGAGGGAGGAGAGAGGGAGGGAGGGAGGGAGAGGAGAGGGAGGGGGGAGGGGAGAGGGAGGGAGGGGAGGGGAGGGAGGGAGAGGGGAGAGAGGAGGGAGGGGAGGGAGAGGAGAGAGAGGGAGGGAGGGGAGAGGGAGGGAGGGGAGAGGGAGGGAGAGAGGGAGGGAGGGAGGGAGATGAGAGAGAGGGAGGGAGGGGAGAGGGAGGGAGGGGAGGGAGAGGAGAGAGGGAGGGAGGGGAGAGGGAGGGAGGGAGAATGGAAAGAGACAAAGAGAGAGGGAGAGAGACAGAAACAAAGGGATATCAGTCATGAGACCACACTCTGCTACTTGAAACACACTTCACATCCTCATCATTTCATAGCAGTAACATTAAGCCTATTTCTCTGGATAGTCTCCCAACTGGCACCCTATTCCCTACATAGTGCACTACGTTTAACCAGGGACAATAGGGCTCTGGTCAGAGGTTGTGCACTATAAGGGTTGAAATAGGGAGCTATGTGAATGTAGAAAAGGCTCTGAGACCTTCTAATGGAGATCGTGCCTATGTCCCAAATTGATTCCTATTCCCTAGGCAGTGCACTACTTTTGATCAGACCCCTATCGGTAGTAGTGCACTAATTAGGGAAAAGGGTGCCATTTGGGAGGCAGGTCGGATATCACAGCCTCAGAGTGAAGACATCTGCACCACTCGTTAGAGGATAATGAGCACCGTCGGTAAAGGAGACAGGCCTCGTCCTGAACAGTACCCTATTCCATATAGAGTGCACTACTCCTGACCACTAAATAGGGTATAGGGGGCCATTTGGGAAGCAGATAAATAATAATGAGCATAGGACTGAATGGGTATTGTGGCAATATGCCCGAATACTGATTGTACAGCGTGGGTAACTATTGTCTACATAAGGGATAGGCAACTTTGATGGGGGGAGGGAGGGGGGGGGGCACTCATCATGAGGGTTCGCAGTTAACTAGAGTCTTCAACAACCAGGATTAATACTGGTAGAGTGGTTAACTAGTGTCTACAACAACCAGGATTACTACTGATAGAACAGAGTGGTTAACTAGTGTCTAAAACAACCAGGATTTCTACTGATAGAGTGGTTAACTAGAGTCTACAACAACCAGAATTACTACTGATAGAACAGAGTGGTTAACTAGTGTCTACAACAACCAGGATTACTACTGATAGAACAGAGTGGTTAACTAGTGTCTACAACAACCAGGATTACTACTGATAGAACAGAGTGGTTAACTAGTGTCTACAACAACCAGGATTAATACTGAAGAACAGAGTGGTTAACTAGTGTCTACAACAACCAGGATTACTACTGATAGAACAGAGTGGTTAACTAGTGTCTTCAACAACCAGGATTACTACTGGTAGAACAGAGTGGTTAACTAGTGTCTAAAACAATCAGGAATACTACTGATAGAGTGGTTAACTAGAGTCTACAACAACCAGAATTACTACTGATAGAACAGAGTGGTTAACTAGTGTCGACAACAACCAGGATTAATACTGGTAGAACAGAGTGGTTAACTAGTGTCTACAAGAACCAGGATTACTACTGGCAGAGTGGTTAACTAGTGTCTAAAACAACCAGGATTACTACTGATAGAACAGAGTGGTTAACTAGTGTCTACAACAACCAGGATTACTACTGATAGAACAGAGTGGTTAACTAGTGTCTACAACAACCAGGATTACTACTGATAGAACAGAGTGGTTAACTTGTGTCTACAACAACCAGGATTAATACTGATAGAACAGAGTGGTTAACTAGTGTCTACAACAACCAGGATTACTACTGATAGAACAGAGTGGTTAACTAGTGTCTTCAACAACCAGGATTACTACTGATAGAACAGAGTGGTTAACTAGTGTCTACAACAACCATGATTACTACTGGTAGAACAGTGGTTAACTAGTGTCTTAAAAACAGGATTACTACTGATAGAACAGAGTGGTTAACTAGTGTCTACAACAACCATGATTACTACTGATAGAACAGAGTGGTTAACTAGTGTCTACAACAACCAGGATTAATACTGGTAGAACAGTGTGGTTAACTAGTGTCCACAACAACCAGGATTTCTACTGATAGAACAGAGTGGTTAACTAGTGTCTACAACAACCAGGATTACTACTGATAGAACAGAGTGGTTAACTAGTGTCTACAACAACCAGGATTAATACTGATAGAACAGAGTGGTTAACTAGTGTCTACAACAACCAGGATTACTACTGATAGAACAGAGTGGTTAACTAGTGTCTTCAACAACCAGGATTACTACTGATAGAACAGAGTGGTTAACTAGTGTCTACAACAACCATGATTACTACTGATAGAACAGAGTGGTTAACTAGTGTCTACAACAACCAGGATTAATACTGGTAGAACAGTGTGGTTAACTAGTGTCCACAACAACCAGGATTTCTACTGATGAACAGAGAACAGTGGTTAACTAGTGTCTACAACAACCAGACTTACTACTGATAGAACAGAGTGGTTAACTAGAACAGTCTACAACTACAATTAATACTGATAGAACAGAGTGGTTAACAACCAGAATTACTACTGATAGAACAGAGTGGTTAACTAGTGTCTACAACAACCAGGATTACTACTGGTAGAACAGAGTGGTTAACTAGTGTCTACAACAACCAGGATTACTACTGATAGAACAGAGTGGTTAACTAGTGTCTACAACAACCAGGATTACTACTGATAGAACAGAGTGGTTAACTAGTGTCTACAACAACCAGGATTACTACTGATAGAACAGAGTGGTTAACTAGTGTCTAAAACAACCAGGATTACTACTGATAGAACAGAGTGGTTAACTAGTGTCTAAAACAACCAGGATTACTACTGATAGAACAGAGTGGTTAACTAGTGTCTACAACAACCAGGATTACTACTGATAGAACAGAGTGGTTAACTAGAGTCTACAACAACCAGAATTACTACTGATAGAACAGAGTGGTTAACTAGTGTCTACAACAACCAGGATTAATACTGAAAGAACAGAGTGGTTAACTAGTGTCTACAACAACCAGAATTAATACTGGTAGAGTGGTTAACTAGTGTCTTCAACAACCAGGATTACTACTGATAGAACAGAGTGGTTAACTAGTGTCTACAACAACCATGATTACTACTGATAGAACAGAGTGGTTAACTAGTGTCTACAACAACCAGGATTAATACTGGTAGAACAGTGTGGTTAACTAGTGTCTACAACAACCAGGATTACTACTGATAGAACAGAGTGGTTAACTAGTGTCTACAACAACCAGGATTACTACTGGTAGAACAGATTACTACTGTAGAACAGAGTGTTAACTAGTGTCTACAACAACCAGGATTAATACTGGTAGAGTGGTTAACTAGTGTCTTCAACAACCAGGATTACTACTGATAGAACAGAGTGGTTAACTAGTGTCTACAACAACCATGATTACTACTGATAGAACAGAGTGGTTAACTAGTGTCTACAACAACCAGGATTACTACTGATAGAACAGAGTGGTTAACTAGTGTCTACAACAACCAGGATTACTACTGGTAGAACAGAGTGGTTAACTAGTGTCTAAAACAACCAGGATTACTACTGATAGAGTGGTTAACTAGTGTAAAAACAACCAGGATTACTACTGATAGAACAGAGTGGTTAACTAGAGTCTACAACAACCAGAATTACTACTGATAGAACAGAGTGGTTAACTAGTGTCTACAACAACCAGGATTAATACTGAAAGAACAGAGTGGTTAACTAGTGTCTTCAACAACCAGGATTACTACTGATAGAACAGAGTGGTTAACTAGTGTCTACAACAACCATGATTACTACTGATAGAACAGAGTGGTTAACTAGTGTCTACAACAACCAGGATTAATACTGGTAGAACAGTGTGGTTAACTAGTGTCCACAACAACCAGGATTTCTACTGATAGAACAGAGTGGTTAACTAGAGTCTACAACAACCAGACTTACTACTGATAGAACAGAGTGGTTAACTAGAGTCTACAACAACCAGAATTACTACTGATAGAACAGAGTGGTTAACTAGTGTCTACAACAACCAGGATTACTACTGGTAGAGTGGTTAACTAGTGTCTACAACAACCAGGATTACTACTGATAGAACAGAGTGGTTAACTAGTGTCTACAACAACCAGGATTACTACTGATAGAACAGAGTGGTTAACTAGTGTCTACAACAACCAGGATTACTACTGATAGAACAGAGTGGTTAACTAGTGTCTACAACAACCAGGATTAATACTGAAGAACAGAGTGGTTAACTAGTGTCTACAACAACCAGGATTACTACTGATAGAACAGAGTGGTTAACTAGTGTCTACAACAACCAGGATTAATACTGAAGAACAGAGTGGTTAACTAGTGTCTACAACAACCAGGATTACTACTGGTAGAACAGAGTGGTTAACTAGTGTCTACAACAACCAGGATTAATACTGATAGAACAGAGTGGTTAACTAGTGTCTAAAACAACCAGGATTACTACTGATAGAACAGAGTGAACAGTTTAACTAGTGTCTTTAACAACAACCAGATTACTACCGATAGAACAGAGTACTACTGGTAGAACAGAGTGGTTAACTAGTGTCTAAAACAACCAGGATTACTACTGATAGAACAGTGGTTAACTAGTGTCTAAAACAACCAGGATTACTACTGATAGAACAGAGTGGTTAACTAGAGTCTACAACAACCAGAATTACTACTGGTAGAACAGAGTTACTACTGATAGAACTAGTGTTAACTAGTGTCTACAACCAGGATTAATACTGATAGAACAGAACAGACTGGTGGTTAACTAGTGTCTACAACAACCAGGATTACTACTGATAGAACAGAGTGGTTAACTAGTGTCTACAACAACCAGGATTACTACTGATAGAACAGAGTGGTTAACTAGTGTCTACAACAACCAGGATTACTACTGATAGAACAGAGTGGTTAACTAGTGTCTACAACAACCAGGATTAACTACTGGATTACTAGAACAGAGTGGTTAACTAGTGTCTGGATTACTACTGTTGGTTAACTAGTGTCTTCAACAACCAGGTGGTTACTACTGACTAGAACAGAGTGGTTAACTAGTGTCTACAACAACCATGATTACTACTGATAGAAGAGAGTGGTTAACTAGAGTCTTCAACAACCAGGATTACTACTGATAGAACAGAGTGGTTAACTTGTGTCTACAACAACCAGAATTACTACTGATAGAACAGAGTGGTTAACTAGAGTCTACAACAACCAGGATTACTACTGATAGAACAGAGTGGTTAACTAGAGTCTACAACAACCAGAATTACTGCTGATAGAACAGAGTGGTTAACTAGTGTCTACAACAACCAGGATTACTACTGATAGAACAGAGTGGTTAACTAGAGTCTACAACAACCAGGATTACTACTGATAGAACAGAGTGGTTAACTAGTGTCTACAACAACCAGGATTACTACTGGTAGAGTGGTTAACTAGTGTCTAAAACAACCAGGATTACTACTGATAGAACAGAGTGGTTAACTAGTGTCTACAACAACCATGATTAATACTGATAGAACAGAGTGGTTAACTAGTGTCTACAACAACCAGGATTAATACTGATAGAACAGAGTGGTTAACTAGTGTCTAAAACAACCAGGATTACTACTGATAGAACAGAGTGGTTAACTAGTGTCTACAACAACCAGGATTACTACTGTGTTTAATTTAATTTTATGTAACCTTTACTTAACTTTTACTTAACCTTTACTTAACCTTTACTTAAACTTTACTTAACCTTTACTTAACCTTTACTTAACTAGGCAAGTCAGTTAAGAACAAATTCTTATTTTCAATGACAGCCTACATGCTCTTCATGGTTGTGGTATAGCTGTGTGGTTGTGTGTGTTTATTTATTTTATTTAATCTTTATTTAACCAGGTAGGCTAGTTGAGAACACCTTTATTTAACCAGGTAGGCTTGTTGAGAACACCTTTATTTAACCAGGTAGGCTAGTTGAGAACACCTTTATTTAACCAGGTAGGCTAGTTGAGAACACCTTTATTTAACCAGGTAGGCTAGTTGAGGCTAGTTGAGAACACCTTTATTTAACCAGGTAGGCTAGTTGAGAACACCTTTATTTAACCAGGTAGGCCAGTTGAGAACACCTTTATTTAACCAGGTAGGCTAGTTGAGAACACCTTTATTTAACCAGGTAGGCTAGTTGAGAACACCTTTATTTAACCAGGTAGGCTAGTTGAGAACACCTGTTATTTAACCAGGTAGGCTAGTTGAGAACACCTGTATTTAACCAGGTAAGTTGAGAACACCTTTATTTAACCAGGTAGGCTAGGCACCTTTATTTAACCAGGTAGGCCAGTTGAGAACACCTTTATTTAACCAGGTAGGCCAGTTGAGAACACCTTTATTTAACCAGGTAGGCCAGTTGAGAACACCTTTATTTAACCAGGTAGGCTAGTTGAGAAGAAGTTCTCATTTACAACTGCGACCTGGCCAAGATAAAGCAAAGCAGTGCGAAACATTCAACAACACAGAGTTACACATGGAGTAAACAAACATACAATCAATAATACAGTAGAAAAAGTCTATATACAGTGTGTGCAAATGAGGTAGGATAAGGGAGGTAAGGCAATAAATAGGCCATGGTGGCGAAGTAATTACAATTTAGCAATTAAAACACTGGAGTGATAGATGTGCAGAAGATGAATGTGCAAGTAGAGATGATGGGGTGCAAAGGAGCAAAATAAATAACAGTATGGGGATGAGGTAGTTGGATGGGCTGTTTACAGATGGGCTATGTACAGGTGGAGTGATCTGTGCGCTGCTCTGACAGCTGGTCCTTAAAGTTATTGAGGGAGATACGAGTCTCCAGCTTCAGTGATTTTTGCAGTTCGTTCCAGTCATTGGCAGCAGAGAACTGGAAGGAAAGGCGGCCAAAGAGGAATTGGCTTTGGGGGTGACCAGTGAAATATACCTGCTGGAGCACGTGCTACGGGCGGGTGTTGCTATGGTGCCCAGTGAGCTGAGATAAGGCGGGGGGCTTTACCTAGCAGAGACTTATAGATGACCTGGAGCCAGTGGGTTTGGAGACAAGTATGAAGCGAGGGCCAGCCAACGAGAGCATACAGGTCGCAGTGGTGGGTAGTGTATGGGGCTTTGGTGACAAAACAGATGCCACTGTGATATAATGCATCCAATTTGCTGAGTAGATAGTTGCAGGCTATTTTATAGATGACATCTCCGAAGTCGAGGATCGGTAGAATAGTCAGTGCTTTGTTGCGAAATAGGAAGCCGATTCTAGATTTCATTTTGGACTGGACATGCTTAATGTGAGTCTGGAAGGAGAGTTTACAGTCTAACCAGACACCCAGGTATTTGTAGTTGTCCACGTATTCTAAGTCAGAGCCGTCCAGAGTAGTGATGCTGGACGTGCGGGCAGGTGTGGGCAGCGATCAGTTGAAAAGCATGCATTTAGTTTTACTTGTATTTAAGAGCAGTTGAAGGCCACAGAAGGAGAGTTGTATGGCATTGAAGCTCGTCTGGAGGTTAGTTAACACAGTGTCCAAAGAGGGGCCAGATGTATACAGAATGGTGTCGTCTGCGTCGAGGTGGATCAGAGACTCACCAGCAGCAAGAGCGACATCATTGATGTATAGAGACGGCCAGAGGTCCGGACAAGTCCTCCAATTTGACACACTGAACTCTGTCTGAGAAGTAGTTGGTGAACCAGGCGAGGCAGTTATTTGAGAAACCAAGGCTGTTGAGTCTTCCGATAGAATGTGGTGATTGACAGGGTCGAAAGCCTTTGCCAGGTCGATGAAGACGGCTGCACAGTACTGTCTATTATCGATGGCGGTTATGATATCGTTTAGGACCTTGAGCGTGGGGGCTGAGGTGCACCCGTGACCAGCTCGGAAACTAGATTGCATCGTGGAGAAGGTACAGTGGGATTCGAAATGGTCGGTGATCTATTTGTTAACTTGGCTTTTGAAGACCTTAGAAAGGCAGGGTAGGATAGATACACCTGTTGTCTATTCCATTTGCACAACAGCATGTGAAATGTATTGTCAATCAGTGTTGCTTCCTAAGTGGACAGTTTGATTTCACAGAAGTGTGATTGACTTGGAGTTACATTGTGTTGTTTAAGTGTTCCCTTTATTTTTTTGAGCAGTGTATGTGTGTGAGTATGTGTGTGCGTGTATATATATTTTATTACGTTTGCAATTGCAACAAATAATCTGCTCAGACCCCAACCAAGGAACATCAAAAGTTGTGCTATAAATTCACAGACAACACAAAGATTCCTTGATGTCCTTCCAGATTCCCTCTGTCTACCCAAGGACAAAAATCAGTTAACCACCTAACTGAGGAACTCAATTTAACCTTGCGCAATACCCTAGATGCAGTTGCACCCCTAAAAACTAAAAACATTTCTCATAAGAAACTAGCTCCCTGGTATACAGAAAATACCCGAGCTCTGAAGCAAGCTTCCAGAAAATTGGAACGGAAATGGCGCCACACCAAACTGGAAGTCTTCCGACTAGCTTGGAAAGACAGTACCGTGCAGTATCGAAGAGCCCTTACTGCTGCTCGATCATCCTATTTTTCCAACTTAATTGAGGAAAATAAGAACAATCCTACATTTATTTTTGATACTGTCGCAAAGCTAACTAAAACGCAGCATTCCCCAAGTGAGGATGGCTTTCACTTCAGCACTAATAAATTCATGAACTTTTTTGAGGAAAAGATCATGATCATTAGAAAGCAAATTACGGACTCCTCTTTAAATCTGCATATTCCTTCAAAGCTCAGTCGTCGTGAGTCTGCACAACTCTCCCAGGACCTAGGATCAAGAGAGACACTCAAGTGTTTTAGTACTATATCTCTTGACACAATGATGAAAATAATAATGGGCTCTAAACCTTCAAGCTGCATACTGGACCCTATTCCAACTAAACTACTGAAAGAGCTGCTTCCTGTGCTTGGCCCTCCTATGTTGAACATAATAAATGGCTCTCTATCCACCAGATGGGTACCAAACGCACTAAAAGTGGCAGTAATAAAGCCTCTCTTGAAAAAGCCAAACCTTGACCCAGAAAATATAAAAAACTATAGGCCTATATCGAATCTTCCATTCCTCTCAAAGATTTTAGAAAAGGCTGTTGCGCAGCAACTTACTGCCTTCCTGAAGACAAACAATGTATACGAAATGCTTCAGTCTGGTTTTAGACCCCATCATAGCACTGAGACTGCACTTGTGAAGGTGGTAAATTACATTTTAATGGCATCGGACTGAGGCTCTGCATCTGTCCTCGTGCTCCTAGACCTTAGTGCTGCTTTTGATACCATCGATCACCACATTCTTTTGGAGAGATTGGAAACCCAAATTGGTCTACACGGACATGTTCTGGCCTGGTTTAGATCTTATCTGTCGGAAAGATATCAGTTTGTCTCTGTGAATGGTTTGTCCTCTGACAAATCAACTGTAAATTTCAGTGTTCCTCAAGGTTCCGTTTTAGGACCACTATTGTTTTCACTATATATTTTACCTCTTGGGGATGTTATTCGAAAACATAATGTTAACTTTCACTGCTATGCGGATGACATACAGCTGTACATTTCAATGAAACATGGTGAAGCCCCAAAATTGCCCTTGCTAGAAGCATGTGTTTCAGACATAAGGAAGTGGATGCCTGCAAACTTTCTACTTTTAAACTCAGACAAAACAGAGATGCTTGTTCTAGGTCCCAAGAAACAAAGAGATCTTCTGTTGAATCTGACAATTAATCTTAATGGTTGTACAGTCGTCTCAAATAAAACTGTAAAGGACCTCGGCGTTACTCTGGACCCTGATCTCTCTTTTGAAGAACATATCAAGACCATTTCAAGGACAGCTTTTTTCCATCTACGTAACATTGCAAAAATCAGAAACTTTCTGTCCAAAAATGATGCAGAAAAATTAATCCATGCTTTTGTCACTTCTAGGTTAGACTACTGCAATGCTCTACTTTCCGGCTACCCGGATAAAGCACTAAATAAACTTCAGTTGGTGCTAAATACGGCTGCTAGAATCCTGACTAGAACCAAAAAATTTGATCATATTACTCCAGTGCTAGCCTCTCTACACTGGCTTCCTGTCAAAGCAAGGGCTGATTTCAAGGTTTTACTGCTAACCTACAAAGCATTACATGGGCTTGCTCCTACCTATATCTCTGATTTGGTCCTGTCGTACATACCTACACGTACGCTACGGTCACAAGATGCAGGCCTCCTAATTGTCCCTAGAATTTCTAAGCAAACAGCTGGAGGCAGGGCTTTCTCCTATAGAGCTCCATTTTTATGGAACGGTCTGCCTACCCATGTCAGAGACGCAAACTCGGTCTCAACCTTTAAGTCTTTACTGAAGACTCATCTCTTCAGTGGGTCATATGATTGAGTGTAGTCTGGCCCAGGAGTGGGAAGGTGAACGGAAAGGCTCTGGAGCAACGAACCACCCTTGCTGTCTCTGCCTGGCCGGTTCCCCTCTTTCCTCTGGGATTCTCTGCCTTTAACCCTATTACAGGGGCTGGGTCACTGGCTTACTGGGGCTCTCTCATGCTGTCCCTGGAAGGGGTGCGTCACCTGAGTGGGTTGATTCACTGATGTGGTCATCCTGTCTGGGTTGGCGCCCCCCCTTGGGTTGTGCCATGGCAGAGATCTTTGTGGGCTATACTCAGCCTTGTCTCAGGATGGTAAGTTGGTGGTTGAAGATATCCCTCTAGTGGTGTGGGGGCTGTGCTTTGGCAAAGTGGGTGGGGTTATATCCTTCCTGTTTGGCCCTGTCCGGGGGGCTAGGGTCAGTTTGTTATGACCTCGGATGGGGCCACAGTGTCTCCTGACCCCTCCTGTCTTAGCCTCCAGTATTTATGCTGCAGTAGTTTGTGTCGGGGGCTAGGGTCAGTTTGTTATATCTGGACTACCTGACATGTACTTCTCCTGTCCTATTTCAACTGTGTCCTGTGGTCATTTATGAATCTCTGTTCTAATTCTCTCCTTCTCTCTTTCTTTCTCTCTCTCGGAGGACCTGAGCCCTAGGACCATGCCCCAGGACTACCTGACATGATGACTCCTTGCTGTCCCCAGTCCACCTGGCTGTGCTGCTGCTCCAGTTTCAACTGTTCTGCCTTATTATTATTCGACCATGCTGGTCATTTATGAACATTTGAACATCTTGGCCATGTTCTGTTATAATCTCCACCCGGCACAGCCAGAAGAGGACTGGCCACCCCACATAGCCTGGTTCCTCTCTAGGTTTCTTCCTAGGTTTTAGCCTTTCTAGGGAGTTTTTCCTAGCCACCGTCCTTCTACACCTGCATTGCTTGCTGTTTGGGGTTTTAGGCTGGGTTTCTGTACAGCACTTTGAGATATCAGCTGATGTACGAAGGGCTATATAAATACATTTGATTTGATTTGTGTGTGTGTGTGTGTTACCTGTAGAGTAGATGGCCACACGGTCGATGCCCCTGTCCTCTGTCTGCAGCTGTGTGAGGAACACCCCAACACAGTCACTGAGGGGCTTCAGAGTGAACTGGCATCGCTCCCTACGGGACGGCAAACTGACTGAGATCACCGGCAGTCCATTCTGGTACACCACCGTCACCTCTGGAGGGGGGCAGGAGACAACAACATGATTTCATACACATACTCCCCCCTCCTTCCCCATTCCCTTAGCTACTGTACCCCTCCCCTTTGTCTTACCCCTATCCCATCGTCAAGATCCAAGTCTCTCTGGCTCTGATATGAGACCCTTGTGTATGTCTACTACCCCTCTCTCTCTAGGGTGTGTGTGTGGCTGCCTGTGTCTCTCTCCTGAGTGTGTGTGTGGCTGCCTGTGTCTCTCTCATGAGGGTGTGTGTGTGGCTGCCTGTGTCTCTCTCATGAGGGTGTGTGTGTGTGGCTGCCTGTGTCTCTCTCATGAGGGTGTGTGTGGCTGCTTGTGTCTCCTCTCATGAGGGTGTGTGTGTGTGTGTGGCTGCCTGTGTCTCCTCTCATGAGGGTGTGTGTGTGTGTGGCTGCCTGTGTCTCCACTCATGAGGGTGTGTGTGTGTGTGGCTGCATGTGTCTCTCTCATGAGGGTGTGTGTGTGTGTGGCTGCCTGTGTCTCTCTCATGAGGGTGTGTGTGTGTGGCTGCCTGTGTCTCCTCTCATGAGGGTGTGTGTGTGTGTGGCTGCCTGTGTCTCTCTCATGAGTGTGTGTGTGTGTGGCTGCCTGTGTCTCTCTCATGCTAGTATAATGGCAGCGCTATTAAAACCCACTTCAGCACGGAACACTCAGAGCCCTGACTGCAATGCCTCTCTCCCTCTCCATAACCTTTCAGTTCTCCTCAGAACAGATGCCAGTTTCTCCTTCAAAATTAATGACTGCTGGCTGTGGCTGAGAGAGAGAGAGAGAGACTGCTGAGCTGTTCGCTCCAAACTAACGTCCCACCAAGTTTTCGGGCAGGCTAATCAACTCCCGGTTTCTCTCCAGTGATGGGTCAAGGCTATCTTTGTCTCTTCAGAGCTGAGGAGAAACTGTTTCTGGGTCCAGGGCTGACAGAGGAATTAAGGACTCAGTCTACTGTTCCAAAACAACACCAGACTGCTGGTGCTGAGTAGTACTGACAAGCTAACCTGACAGGGGAATCCCAGGCATCTACTGTACTGAGCTCACATCAGGCCAAAACTCCTATCTCTGACAAGTAGTATTGCCAAACTATATTAAGCAGAATGCAGACTCTCTGGATCTGTCAGGGGAAGCCCCTACCCCCTCTCTTCCTCTCTGGATCTAACAGGGGAAGCCCCTACCCCCTCTCTACCTCTCTGGATCTGACAGGGGAAGCCCCTACCCCCTCTACATCTGGCAGGGGAAGCCCATACCCCTCTCTGCCTCTCTAGATCTGACAGGGGAAGCCCCTACCCCCTCTCTACCTCGCTAAATCTGTCAGGGGAAGCCCCTACCCCTCTCTACCTCTCTGGGTCTGACAGGGGAAGCCCCTACCCCCTCTCTACCTCACTAAATCTGTCAGGGGAAGCCCCTACCACTCTACCACTCTGGGTCTGACAGGGGAAGCACCTACCCCCTCTCTACCTCACTGAATCTGACAGGGGAAGCCCCTACCCCCTCTCTACCTCACTGAATCTGACAGGGGAAGCCCCTACCCCCTCTCTACCTCTCTGGGTCTGACAGGGGAAGCCCCTACCCCCTCTCTACCTCTCTGAATCTGTCAGGGGAAGCCCCTATCCCCTCTCTACCGCATCGAATCTGACAGGGGAAGCCCCTACCCCCTCTCTACCTCTCTGGATCTGACAGGGGAAGCCCCTACCCCATCTCTACCTCTCTGGGTCTGACAGGGGAAGCCCCTACCCCCTCTCTACCTCTCTGGGTCTGACAGGGGAAGCCCCTACCCCTCTCTACCTCACTGAATCTGTCAGGGGAAGCCCCTACCCCCTCTCTACCTCACCGAATCTGACAAGGGAAGCCCCTAACCCCTCTCTACCGCATCGAATCTGACAGGGGAAGCCCCTACCCCCTCTCTACCTCTCTGGATCTGACAGGGGAAGCCCCTACCCCATCTCTACCTCTCTGGGTCTGACAGGGGAAGCCCCTACCCCCTCTCTACCTCTCTGGGTCTGACAGGGGAAGCCCCTACCCCCTCTCTACCTCACTGAATCTGTCAGGGGAAGCCCCTACCCCCTCTCTACCTCACCAAATCTGACAAGGGAAGCCCCTACCCCCTCTCTACCGCACCGAATCTGACAGGGGAAGCCCCTACCCCCTCTCTACCTCTCTGGATCTGACAGGGGAAGCCCCTACCCCCTCTCTACCTCTCTGGATCTGACAGGGAAGCCCCTACCCCTCTCTACCTCTCTGGGTCTGTCAGGGGAAGCCCCTACCCCCTCTCTACCTCTCTGGATCTGTCAGGGAAGCCCCTACCCCCTCTCTACCTCTCTGGATCTGTCAGGGGAAGCCCCTACCTGACCCCTACCTCTCTGGGTCTGACAGGGGACCCCCTCTCTACCTCTCTGGGTCTGACAGGGGAAGCCCCTACCCCTCTCTACCTACCCCCTCTCTACCTCTCTGGGTCTGACAGGGGAAGCCCCTACCCCCTCTCTACGTCTGACAGGGGAAGCCCATACCCCTCTCTGCCTCTCTAGATCTGACAGGGGAAGCCCCTACCCCTTCTCTACCTCACTAAATCTGTCAGGGGAAGCCCCTACCCCTCTCTACCTCTCTGGGTCTGACAGGGGAAGCCCCTACCCCTTCTCTACCTCTCTGGGTCTGACAGGGGAAGCCCCTACCCCCTCTCTACCTCACTGGGTCTGACAGGGGAAGCCCCTACCCCCTCTCTACATCTGACAGGGGAAGCCCCTACCCCCTCTCTACCTCACTGAATCTGACAGGGGAAGCCCTGACCCCCTCTCTACCCTCTGGATCTGACAGGGGAAGTCCCTACCCCTCTCTACCTCTCTGGGTCTGACAGGGGACGCCCCTACCCCCTCTCTACCTCTACCCCCTCTCTACTGATCTGACAGGGGAAGCCCCTACCCCTCTCTACCTCTCTGATCTGACAGGGGAAGCCCCTACCCCTCTACCTCTACCTGACACTAAATCTGTCAGGGAAGCCCCCCCTACCCCTCCCTACCCCCTCTACCTCTCTGAATCTGTCAGGGGAAGCCCCTATCCCTCTCTACCTCACTGAATCTGTCAGGGAAGCCCCTACCCCCTCTCTACCTCACTGAATCTGTCAGGGGAAGCCCCTACCCCCTCTCTACCTCACTGAATCTGACAGGGGAAGCCCCTACCCCCTCTACTCTCTACCTCTCTGGATCTGACAGGGGAAGCCCCTACCCCTCTCTGCCTCTCTAGATCTGACAGGGGAAGCCCCTACCCCCTCTCTACCTCACTAAATCTGTCAGGGGAAGCCCCTACCCCCTCTCTACCTCTCTGAATCTGTCAGGGGAAGCCCCTATCCCCCTCTCTACCTCACTGAATCTGTCAGGGGAAGCCCCTACCCCTCTCTACCTCACTGATCTGTCAGGGAAGCCCCCCTACCCCCTGACTCTACCTCACTGAATCTGACAGGGAAGCCCCTACCCCCTCTCTACCTCTCTGAATCTGTCAGGGAAGCCCCTATCCCCTACCCCCTCTCTACCTCACTGCTGATCGAATCTGAATCTGGGGAAGCCCCTACCCCATCTCTACCTCTCTGGGTCTGACAGGGGAAGCCCCTACCCCTCTCTACCACACTGAATCTGTCAGGGAAGCCCCTACCCCCTCTCTACCTCTCTGGATCTGACAGGGGAAGCCCCTACCCCTCTCTACCTCACTGAATCTGTCAGGGGAAGCCCCTACCCCCTCTCTACCTCTCTGGATCTGACAGGGGAAGCCCCTACCCCATCTCTGGGTCTGACCTCTCTGGGTCTGACAGGGGCCCCTAAGCCCTGAATCTGACACCCCCCCATCTCTACCTCTCTGAATCTGTCAGACAGGGAAGCCCCTATCCCTACCTCTCTACCGCATCTCTACCTCACTGAATCTGACAGGGGAAGCCCCTACCCCTCTCTACCTCTGGATCTGACAGGGACCCCTCTCTCTCTGGATCTCTCTACCTCTCTGGATCTGACAGGGGAAGCCAGAATGCCTCCATGACAGACCACCAAACCCATGCTGTATAAACACTCACCTTCTGGAGCGGTGGAGGAACTCAGTAGTCTCTGGCCCTGCCATGAGGGGGCACCCCTCCATCCCTACACAGAGAGACAGAGAGAGAGAGACAGAGAGAGACAGAGAGAGACAGAGAGACAGAGAGAGAGAGAGAGAGAGAGAGACAGAGAGAGAGACAGAGAGAGAGAGAGAGAGAGAGACAGAGAGAGAGAGAGAGAGAGAGACAGAGAGAGAGAGAGAGACAGAGAGAGAGAGAGAAAGAGAGAGAGAGAGACAGAGAGAGAGAGAGAGAGAGAGAGAGACAGAGAGAGAGAGAGAGAGAGAGAGACACAGAGAGAGAGAGAGAGAGAGAGAGAGAGAGAGACAGAGAGAGACAGAGAGAGAGAGAGAGAGAGAGAGAGAGAGAGAGAGAGAGAGAGAGAGAGACAGAGAGAGAGACAGAGAGAGAGAGACAGAGAGGGAGAGACAGAGAGAGAGAGACAGAGAGAGAGAAAGAGAGAAAGAAAAGTATAATATTGTCTGTTTGAAATCAATTTTACAAATACCAGTTTAGCCTCTTCATTTAAACAGACAAATCAGTTTGTACACAATGTGCTGTCTAAATAACGTTTGATTTGAATTCAAAAAGGACAGACAGTATATATTGTTTACAGGAACATTATTTTACGGGTGTGTGTGTGTGTGTGTGTGTGTGAGATGAGCAACTGACTGTATTCTGCATTCTGCATTCTGCAGAACTGCATTCTGACTGTCAGAGTAATGGGAGAGTTTTACACAGTAGAAACAAGTTACAACACACACAGCTGTCTGAGCAGGGAGGGAAGAGGTGCTAGGACCCCTCCCCCTCCCTCCCTGCCCTCCCTCCTTCCGATAGTTAGTTCCTATTTGGTCTCCACATGAGTTGAATGAGTTTAGGGACAACACAAGACAGTATGTCACTGTTGCCCTGAGCAGAGAGGAAGCCTTTTAAAGGCAGACACGACCTGTCAGAACACAGAGAGAGAATTAAAGGAGGGGGAAAGAGAGGGAGAGGAGAGGGGAGAGGAGAGGGGAGGGAGAGGGAGGGGGGAGGAGGGGAGGGAGGGGGAGAGAGGGAGAGGAGAGGGAGGGAGAGGGAAAGAGAGGGAGAGGAGAGGGAGAGGAGATGGGAAAGAGAGGGAGAGGAGAGGGAGAGGAGAGGGAGAGGAGAGGGAGGGAGAGGGGGAGGAGAGGGGGAGGAGAGGGGGAGAGGAGAGGGAGAGGAGAGGGAGAGGAGGGAGAGGAGAGGAGAGGGAGGGGGAGGAGAGGGGGAGGAGGGGGGAGGAGGGGGGAGGAGGAGAGAGGAGAGGGGGAGGGGGAGGAGAGGGTCGGAGGTGATGTCCTCTCTGAGGGGGTAGAATCTGGTCCTGTGATGTCCTCTCTGGGCCCAGTATCCCTGGCATCTGGTCCTGTGATGTCCTCTCTGGGCCCAGTATCCCTGTAGAATCTGGTCCTGTGAGGGGCCCAGAGGGGGAGTCCTCTCTGGGCCCAGTATCCCTGTAGCATCTGGTCCTGGATGAGAAACAGGGTGTCGGGTCAGTCTCCCTGTCAGGTCCTGTGATGTCAGTATCCCTGTAGAATCTGGTCCTGTGATGTCCTCTCTGGGCCCAGTATCCCTGTAGAATCTGGTCCTGTGATGTCCTCTCTGGGCCCAGTATCCCTGTAGAATCTGGTCCTGTGATGTCCTCTCTGGGCCCAGTATCCCTGTAGCATCTGGTCCTGTGATGTCCTCTCTGGGCCCAGTATCCCTGTAGAATCTGGTCCTGTGATGTCCTCTCTGGGCCCAGTATCCCTGTAGAATCTGGTCCTGTGATGTCCTCTCTGGGCCCAGTATCCCTGTAGAATCTGGTCCTGTGATGTCCTCTCTGGGCCCAGTATCCCTGTAGAATCTGGTCCTGTGATGTCCTCTCTGGGCCCAGTATCCCTGTAGAATCTGGTCCTGTGATGTCCTCTCTGGGCCCAGTATCCCTGTAGAATCTGGTCCTGTGATGTCCTCTCTGGGCCCAGTATCCCTGTAGCATCTGGTCCTGTGATGTCCTCTCTGGGCCCAGTATCCCTGTAGAATCTGGTCCTGTGATGTCCTCTCTGGGCCCAGTATCCCTGTAGAAGCTGGTCCTGTGATGTCCTCTCTGGGCCCAGTATCCCTGTAGAAGCTGGTCCTGTGATGTCGATACAAACAGGATGAACCTGGGACTTCACATCCGACCTCTTTCCACTGAGCAGAGAGGGCCCTGTGACGCAGTGGGCCCTGTGACGCAGTGGGCCCTGTGACGCAGTGGGCCCTGTGACGCAGTGGGCCCTGTGACGCAGGATGGGACTTGGGGACTCAGATATTCCAATATGGGCCAACTATCTGCACTGTAACTTCACACGAACCCTTCAGACTAATCACAGACGCTGCTGCTCCTGTGTATTATCAGTCACTTTAGCCCCACCTGTATGTACAGATCTACCTCAATGACCTGGTACCCCTGAACATTGACCCGGTACTGGTACTCCGTGTATATAGTCAAGTTATTGTTACTCAGTGTGTATTTATTCCTCGTGGTATAATTGTTCTATAATTTCTGTATTTTCTTTCCCTCTCCGTTGTTGGGAAGGGCCGTAATCATTTCACTGTTAGTCTACGCCTGTTGTTTGTGAAGGATGTGACGAATAATATTTGATTTGAGTCACCCTGTGGTGCAGTGGGCCCTGTGGCGCAGTCGGCCCTGTGGCGCAGTGGGCCTTGTGGCGCAGTGGGTTCCTGTATCCATCTCCGTACTGTGACAAAGTAAAACCTGGGGTGCAGCTCTTCCATGGAGACTCAAGTCCCAGTCAATCAGTCAGCCAGTCAATCAGTCAGTCGATCATTGATTAGCTTGCCATCTGTCAATCAGAGAATGAGTCTGCCAAACACTGCATTAGCCAGACTGGGCTTTCAGTCCAACAGACAAACTAAGCCCGACCTTGACAACTGTTACAGAATGCACACACCAGCTCAATCTCTCAGCTGTTTACATGGCGGCAGGTAGCCTAGCGGTCAGAGAGTTGGGCTAGTAACCCAAATTGCTCCAACGGCGACCCTGGCCGTGACCCCACTCTCCAATGGTGTCTCACACAAGAGAGTTGAGATACGCAAAAAAAAAAAAAAAACAGAACATTTCCAATTCACATATGCCAATTAAATTTACACAAATATAAGCAGTTCCCTACAGATGTCTACTTATTATGTTTACCAAGACAGTGGTGGGGTGGACACTTTGCTATTGTTTCAACTGCAGATTTCCCCTTTACCAACTGTTAATGAGCTTAATGTGGGATGAGGAACAATACACATTTGGTGACATGGATTAGGCCGTGGGATCCTATTGGATGAGGGAAAATCAGTCACATTTAGCAAAAAGAAGACAGTGTGGACAGCCTGTTGAAATGAGGTGACAATACCGGGCTGTGTCAGTCTAATCTCTTGTGGACAGCCTGTTGAAATGAGGTGACAATACCGGGCTGTGTCGGTCTAATCTCTTGTGGACAGCCTGTTGAAATGAGGTGACAATACCGGGCTGTGTCAGTCTAATCTCTTGTGGACAGCCTGTTGAAATGAGGTGACAATACTGGGCTGTGTCGGTCTAATCTCTTGTGGACAGACGCACGTAACATAAATGGTAGTAGCACCCTCCTTCTAGACTACCCTTACTATGGCTCTGTGTGTCCGTCTAGACTACCCTTACTATGGCTCTGTGTGTCCGTCTAGACTACCCTTACTATGGCTCTGTGTGTCCATCTAGACTACCCTTACTATGGCTCTGTGTCCGTCTAGTCCGTCTGTGTGTCCGTCTAGACTACCCTTACTATGGCTCTGTGTCTGTCCGTCTAGACTACCCTTACTATGGCTCTGTGTGTCCGTCTAGACTACCCTTACTATGGCTCTGTGTGTCCTTCTAGACTACCCTTACTATGGCTCTGTGTGTCCTTCTAGACTACCCTTACTATGGCTCTGTGTGTCCGTCTAGACTACCCTTACTATGGCTCTGTGTGTCCGTCTAGACTACCCTTACTATGGCTCTGTGTGTCCGTCTAGACTACCCTTACTATGGCTCTGTGTGTCCGTCTAGACTACCCTTACTATGGCTCTGTGTGTCCGTCTAGACTACCCTTACTATGGCTCTGTGTGTCCGTCTAGACTACCCTTACTATGGCTCTGTGTGTCCGTCTAGACTACCCTTACTTCTAAATAGTCACATGGATTTTTAATTTATTTTTAAGACGGTCATATCATGGATAATTTAGCTATTTAATTTTGAATTTTAAGACCCCTTTAGGTATATATATTTGTTTTAAATGGTAAAAACGTATTTGATTAAATATAGGCTAATAGTACCAGCCAAATTCTATCGAAAAACATTCATAAATGTCATAAAAAAAGACAGTCAAAACATAAATCATAAGGAATAAGCTTTTGAAGTGTCTGTCCTATATCTAGGAGATGTAAGAAAGTTCAGGAGATGTAAGAAAGTTCAGGATATATATATATATATATATATATATATATTGGGCTCCAAAATTACTGCCACCCCTGACTGGCAATGCACAAACAATACTTAAACAAATATAAACATTATAATTATAGAGATAAACTCAAAATACCAACATGAGATAAATACTGTACTTTATGTTTCAAAATCATTTATTGATTTAATTAAAAATCAATGTCCTCCAAATCAAGGTTAAACAATTAATGGCACCTTTAAATATTGTAAATAACATCTACCAACATTAAAACAGGAATTAAATTCCACGTCTTTAAGTTTATCTAAGTCTTAAGGAACTATATTGAGCCATTACATCACTTCCTGTTTCACTAGGGTATAAACATGAGGTAACACGCATGCAATATCCCTTTGTCATCCAACACCATGAAGAAAACAAAATAACTGGCAGTTGAAAAGAGACAGATGGTCGTAGACCTTCATAAATCTGGAAATGGCTACAAGGAGATCCACAAATGATTGACTATACCACTGAACACTGTCAGGGCAATTATTAAAACATTCTATATATATGGAACAGTTAAAAACCTCACCGGTAGAGGACGCACATGCATTTTGCCCCTCAGGATAGGGAGGAGGATGGTGAGAGAAGCAACAAAACCCCAAGAATCATTGTGAAAGAGTTGTAGGCCCTTGGTGGCATCTTGGGGTCACCAGGTTTCAAAAAGCACCATCAGACTCCACCTCCACAACCACAGGCTCTTTGGAAGGGTTCCAGAAGAAAGCCCTTTCTGACCCTAAGACACAGACGCAAAGCGTTTGGAGTTTCCAAACGTCATTTAAATTATGACTGGAAGAATGTGCTCTGGTCAGAAACAGCATCGGCATGTTTGGCATAGAAACAGAGATACAAGGAGAGGAACCTCATACCTACAGTGAAATATGGAGGGGGGTCAGTGATGTTTTGGGGCTGTTTTAATTCCAGAGATCCAGGGGCACCTCATACCCACGGTGTAATATGGTGGTGGGTCAGTGATGTTTTGGGTCTGTTTTAATTCCAGAGATCCAGGGGAACTGGTTAAGATAAATGGCATAATCAATTCCACTAAGTACCAGGCAATTATGGCTGACAATCTGGTTGCCTCTGCCGGAAGGCTGGGACTTGGCCGTAGGTGGACTCTCCAACAAGACAATGACCCAAACCATACCTCAAGATCCACACAGAAATGGTTATGTGACAACAAAATCAATGTTCTGTCGTGGCCGGACCTCAAACCAATAGAAATCCTGTGGGCTGAGTGGAAGAGGGAAGTTGATAAGCACAAACCCAAGAATGTGAAGGATCTGCATAGAGGAATGGTCCAAAATCCCTCCAAATGTGTTCCTTAACCTTGTCAAACATTACAGGAAAGTCCACGCTGTTATCCTTACCAGAGGTGGTGGCACTAAGTACTAAATGAGGAGTGCCAATAATTATGAAACCTTGATGTTGGTGAAATGTATTTTGTATTAAATAATTGTATGATTTTGGTGGGTTCCATTGGAACATTATTAAAGTACAGTATTTCTCACGTTGGTATTTTGAGTTTCTCTCTACAATTATATTGTTTTTATTGTTTAATGTATTTTCTGTGCATTGCCAGTCAGTGGTGCCAGTCTTTTTGGACACCAATGTATATATCATATTTTGTTAACACATATTTAACCACATTTTTGGGGTAGGCATAAAACTACCTCCAGACGGATCCCGGTAACCGGGCCACCTCCAGACAGATCCCGGGAACCGGGCCACCTCGAGACGGATCCCGGTAACCGGGCCACCTCCAGACGGATCCCGGTAACCGGGCCACCTCCAGACGGATCCCGTGACACTTGTGGGGGTTGTAGAGCGGAGAACACCATCGTGTTCGCGAGAGTCTCATCTTTCCATAGAGTGATATATTATTATTATTATCATTATATATATTTATATTATCATATATTAGTTTTTTGTGGATCAAAACGTTCAGAAGCTACAGACGTTTACGTGAGAAGACAGATGTCCCAGGATGACCTCACGGTCTGAGAAACATCGCTGTAGCTCGACCACCTGTCACCGCGGATACGGAAAGCCGCCATTGGCCGATGCGGTGTATTGAGACACAACAACAACAACAAAAAACAGATATATCTTGTTCAAACTGAAGGATTTTGATGGGATTTATTAGGTTACTTAGATTAACGTACCGGGTGCGATAACAGACTCCAGGAGGCTATTACAACGCCTCTCTCTAGACCTCTGAATCAGCTGACGAAGCAAGAAACGCCTCACTTTGATATCTGCTGATGCTTAAAGGGCATCAGACCTTAAATAATACATTTCCTTTCCTTAATAAATACCTTTTGAGCCCCAAAACTTGTTCTAACTATAAAAAGGTTTGAGCCGAATCTTCGTTATCGCTATGTTTTCAGATACAGACCGGGAGGATGTCGAGAGGACACATAGAGCCAGACAGCTGCAACGAAATACTCATTCACACAGACACACAGGCTCACAGTCTGGATAGCACCACATGAAACACAGTCTAAAATGCACCTGCCTTCCTGACAGTGTGTGTGTGTGTGTGTGTGTGTGTGTGTGTGTGTGTGTGTGTGTATAGCATGTGTATGTGTGTGTTGCTTGTGATATGTGTGTGTTGTGAGATCACTTAGCTAGCACACATACAAGAGCTTGCCAGGATGAAAAACTATAACCTAATTTTAGTCGTAACACACACCCTGTTACCCAAGGGAGTGTGTGTGTGTGTGTGTTGGAGAGTGTGTGTGTGTGTGTGTGTATGTGTGTGTGTGTCGGTAACGATTAGCAGCAGCGCAATTTAATACTGAGACTGCTGCTGATCAGATTGTGCAGAGAGACATTCTGTAGTGTGTGTGTGTGTGTGTGTTGGAGAGTGTGTGTGTGTGCCTCCACTCCTCTGGGAAGGCTTTCCACTAGATGTTGGAACATTGCTGCGGGGACTTGCTTCCAATCAGCCACAAGAACATTAGTGAGGTTGGGCAGTGATGTTGGGCGATTAGGCCTGGCTCCCAGTCGCTGTTCCAATTCATCCCAAAGGTGTTCGATGGAGTTAAGGTCAGGGCTCTGTGGAAGCCAGTTCTTCCACAACGATCTCGACAAACCCTTTCGGTATGGACCTCGCTTTATGCACAGGGTCACTGTCATGCTGAAACAGGAAAGAGCCTTCCCCAAACTGTTGCCACAACGTTGGAAGCAGATAATCATCTAGAATTTCATTGTATGTTGTAGCGTTAAGATTTCCCTTCACTGGAACTAAGGGGCCTCCTCCACCAAACTTTACCGTTGGGCACTACACTTTGGGACAGGTGGCGTTCTCCTGGCATCCGCCAAACCCAGATGCATCCGTCGGACTGCCAGATGGTGAAGTGTGATTCATCACTCCAGAGAACGCGTTTCCACTGCTCCAGAGTCCATGAGCTTCACACCACTCCAGAGAACGCGTTTCCACTGCTCCAGAGTCCATGAGCTTCACACCACTCCAGCCACGGAAAACACACGCTTTGAACACACTGACAGCGTCATTGCATTTTGGTACACCAGAATTACATTCATTTCCAATGAAACGCGGCGTTGCGTTGCAGAGGCAGTTGCAGGTACATTGGGTTGTGGGTACATTGGGTTGTGGGTACATTGGGTTTATCGAACATACAGTTGAAGTCAGAAGTTTGCATACACCTTAGCCAAATACATTAAAACTCAGTTTTTCACAATTCCTGACATTTAATTCCAGTAAAAACTCCCTGTCTTAGGTGAGTTAGGATCACCACTTTATATTAAGAATGTGAAATGTCAGAATAATAGTAGAGAGAATGATTAATTTCAGCTTTTATTTCATTCATCACATTCCCAGTGGGTCAGAAGTTTACATACACTCAATTAGTATTTGGTAGCATTGTCTTTAAATTGTTTAACTTAGGTCAAATTCAGGTAGCCTTCCACAAGCTTCCCACAATAAGTTGGGTGAATTGTGGCCCATCCTCCTGACAGAGCTGGTGTAACTAAGTCAGGTTTGTAGGCCTCCTTGCTCGCACACGCTTTTTCAGTTCTGCCCATACATTTTCATTAGGATTGAGGTCAGGGCTTTGTGATGGCCTCTCCAATACCTTGACTTTGTTGTCCTTAAGCCATTTTGCCACAACTTTGGAAGTATGCTTGGGGTCATTGTCCATTTGGATGACACATTTGCAACCAAGCTTTACCTTCCTGACTGATGTCTTGAGATGCTTCAATATATCCACATAATTTCCCTCTCTCATGATGCCATCTATTTTGTGAATTGCACCAGTCCCTCCTGCAGCAAAGCAACCCCACAACATGAAGCTGCCACCCCCGTGCTTCACGGTTGGGATGGTGTTCTTCGGCTTGCAAGCCTCCCCTTTTCCTCCAAACATAACGATGGTCATTATGGCCAAACAGAACTGTTTTAATTTCATCAGACCAGAGGACATTTCTCCAAAAAGTACGATCTTTGTCCCCATGTGCAGTTGCAAACCGTAGTCTGGATTTTTTATGGCGGTTTTGGAGCAGTGGCTTCTTCCTTGCTGAGCGGCCTTTCAGGTTATGTCAATATAGGACTCGTTTTACTGTGGATATAGATACTTTTGTACCGGTTTCCTCCAGCATCTTCACAAGGTCCTTTGCTGTTGTTCTAGGATATATTTGCACTTTTCGCACCACAGTACATTCATCTCTAGGAGACAGAACGCGTCTCCTTCCTGAGCGGTGTGACGGCTGCGTGGTCCCATGGTGTTTATACTTGTGTACTATTGTTTGTACAGATGAACGTGGTACCTTCAGGCATTTAAAAATTGCTCCCAAGGATGAACCAGACTTGTGGAGGTCTGCAATTGTTTTATGAGATCTTGGCTGATTTTTTTATATTTTCACATGATGTCAAACAAAGAGGCACTGAGTTTGAAGGTAGGCCTTGAAATACATCCACAGGTACTCCGTCAATTGACTCAAATGATGTCAATTAGCCTATCAGAAGCTTCTAAAGCCATGACATCATTTTCTGGAATTTTCCAAGCTGTTTAAAGGCACAGTCAACTTAGTGTATGTAAACTTCTGACCCACTGGAATTGTGATACAGTGAATTATAAGTGAAATAATCTTGTCTGTAAACAATTGTTGGAAAAATGACTTGTCATCCACAAAGTAGATGTCCTAACCGACTTGCCAAAACTATAGTTTGTTAACAAGACATTTGTGGAGTGGTTGAAAAACAAGTTTTAATGACTCCAACCTAAGTGTATGTAAACTACCGACTAACAGTATGAGTAGGCGGCTTGACAGAAGGTGAATGTTGAGCTTTTGTTGCTCACACATCTAGATGATGTTTTGCGCCACGACACTGTCGGCGTGTTCGAAGCGTTAGGCTTGTGTGCAGCTGCTCTGCCACGGAAACCCATTTCATAACGCTCCCAACAGTGCTCGTTGCTTCCAGAGGCCAACTACCCATTTCACTGCTAACACACACCCAGCTCTGGATATCCCATCTTTCCCTGAGCAGAACACAAAGTCACTGAAACACCATCTGAAATATTCAACAGCAACCCTGTCAACAGCACCCCAACCTTGGAATCAATGTCATACCGCCAGAGAGAAAGAGAGAGAAGGAAGAGGAGAGAAGGAGAGAGAGAGAGGGAAGGAAGAGGAGAGAAGAGAAGGAGAGAGAGAGAGAGAGAGGGAAAGAAGAGGAGAGAAGGAGAGAGAGAGGGAAAGAAGAGGAGAGATAGAAGAGTGAGGATAGAAAGAGAGGGAGAGGGGAAAGAGGGAGATAGAGGGAGGAGAGAGAGAGTGATAGAGGAGAGAGGAGAGGGAAAGAGGAGAGAGAGAGGAGAGGGGAAAGAGAGAGAGATGAGAGAGAAAGAGGAAAGAGAGGGAAAGAGAGAGAGATGAGAGAGAGGGAAAGAGAGAGAGATGAGAGAGAGGGAAAGAGAGAGAGGAAACGGAGACGTAGAGGATGAAAGGATCAGAGGAAGAATGAATAGCAGCAGGGGAGGGATGGTGATGAATGTAAGCCGGAGTATGACAGCGTGATACATCAGAGATGGTGTGTGTTCATCCATGAGCTACTCTGCAGCAGACTGATTTGTCCTGTAGAAGAAAATGTGCCTAGGAGTGTGTGTGTGTGTGTGTGTGTGTGTGTGTGTGTGTGTGTACATGCTTGTCAGAGGAATGTGTGTGTTTGTCTAGTGGAGGAGGGGTATAGAGAGAGAAGAGAGGCAGAGAAGAAGAGTGTGTAAGATGGAGGGGGTGTGGGGGGTAAACTGCTGATCACTACAGTAAAGGAATCCCTAGACTAGAAAGAGGGGTTATCCCCGCCTCACTGTCATTCACAGTGTGTGTGTGTGTGTGTGTGTGTGTGTGCGTGTGTGCGCACATACTAGCTACTCCACTTCAGCAAACGCCCAACACTTTGAATTCTCACACACACGAAACTAGCAGTTTCTGAACAAGCAGATGTTCCCCTGGTGTGCTAGACTAGAGAACCAATCTAGTACAGAATGTTTAGTCCTCATACTCCCCTCACACCATCTCCCCCTCACACCATCTCCCCCTCACACCATCTCCCCCACACCATCTCCCCCACACCATCTCCCCCACACCATCTCCCCCCACACCATCTCCCCCTCACACCATCTCCCCTCACACCATCTCCCCCTCACACCATCTCCCCCACACCATCTCCCCCTCACACCATCTCCCCTCACACCATCTCCCCCTCACACCATCTCCCCCTCACACCATCTCCCCCACACCATCTCCCCCCACACCATCTCCCCCCACACCATCTCCCCCCACACCATCTCCCCCTCACACCATCTCCCCCACACCATCTCCCCCCACACCATCTCCCCTCACACCATCTCCCCCCATCACACCATCTCCCCCACACCATCTCCCCCTCACACCATCTCCCCCTACACCATCTCCCCCTCATCATCTCCCCCACACCATCTCCCCCACACACCATCTCCCCATGCAGCAGGACATTGATTACATACATGGTAATATCTGTCATCATGTAAATGTGCACACACACACACACACACACACACACACACACACACACACACAGCATGACACAGCAGTTTAGAAATAGAATGCTCCTCTCCTCTGACAGTCTGACACATTTCCTCCCCAAACCCACCGCAATGGAGAGAGGGGCACAGAGCATGGCAGGACACAGACAGAGACATGGCAGGACACAGACAGAGACAGGAGCATGGCAGGACACAGACAGGAACATGGCAGGACACAGACAGAGACAGGAGCATGGCAGGACACAGACAGGAGCATAGCAGGACAGAGACAGGAGCATGGCAGGACAGAGTCAGGAGCATGGCAGGACAGAGACAGGAGCATGGCAGGACAGAGACAGGAGCATGGCAGGACAGAGACAGGAGCCTGGCAGGACAGAGACAGGAGCATGGCAGGACAGAGACAGGAGCATGGCAGGACACAGACAGAGACAGGAGCATGGCAGGACAGAGACAGGAGCATGGCAGGACAGAGACAGGAGCATGGCAGGACAGAGACAGGAGCATGGCAGGACAGAGACAGGAGCATGGCAGGACAGAGACAGGAGATGGCAGGACAGAGACAGGAGCATGGCAGGACAGAGACAGGAGCATGGCAGGACAGAGACAGGAGCATGGCAGGACAGAGACAGAGACAGGAGCATGGCAGGACAGAGACAGGAGCATGGCAGGACAGAGACAGGAGCATGGCAGGACAGAGACAGGAGCATGGCAGGACAGAGACAGGAGCATGGCAGGACAGAGACAGGAGCATGGCAGGACAGAGACAGGAGCATGGCAGGACAGAGACAGGAGCATGGCAGGACAGAGACAGGAGCATGGCAGGACAGAGACAGGAGCATGGCAGGACAGAGACAGGAGCATGGCAGGACAGAGACAGGAGCATGGCAGGACAGAGACAGAGACAGGAGCATGGCAGGACAGAGACAGGAGCATGGCAGGACACAGACAGAGACAGGAGCATGGCAGGACAGAGACAGGAGCATGGCAGGACAGAGACAGGAGCATGGCAGGACACAGACAGAGACAGGAGCATGGCAGGACACAGACAGAGACAGGAGCATGGCAGGACACAGACAGAGACAGGACCATGGCAGGACACAGACAGAGACAGGAGCATGGCAGGACACAGACAGAGAGAGGAACTTCTCCAAGCTCTGATGCTGCTGATGGTCATTAGTTGTCTACCAAACTTGCTAACTGCCTGGTACTCAGCACTCCATTGTCCCTCTAATCACTCTGACATCAGTGCAAATGTAATGGAAAATCTAATCAAACACTACATGAGAACCCATGAGCTCATGTTGTGCAACATTTCTATAGGCTATGCAATTGCGGGAAAAAAATAGTTTTGATGGCCTCTATTAAAAAGAGGAGGATCCCATCAGCTTTCTATAGGCTAAGACACCGCCATTCAGAGACACAGACACAGCCACTCACAGACACAGCCACAGCCACTTAGAGACACAGACACAGACACTTAGAGACACAGCCACTCACAGACACAGCCATTCACAGCCACTCACAGACACAGCCATTCAGAGACACAGACACTCACAGACACAGCCACTCACAGCCACTCACACAGACACAGCCACAGCCATTCACAGACACAGCCACTCACAGACACAGCCACTCACAGCCACAGCCACTCACAGCCACAGCCACTCAGAGACACAGCCACTCACAGCCACTCAGAGACACAGCCACTCACAGCCACTCACAGACACAGCCACTCACAGCCACTCACAGACACAGCCACTCACAGCCACTCAGACACAGCCACTCACAGCCAGCCACTCACAGCCACTCACAGCCACTCACAGCCACTCACAGCCACTCACAGCCACTCACAGCCACACAGCCACTCAGAGCCACACAGCCACTCAGAGCCACACAGCCACTCAGAGACACAGCCACTCAGAGACACAGCCACTCACAGACACAAACACTCACAGACACAAACACTCACAGACACAAACACTCACAGACACACACACCCTTCTGTCATCTAACCTCCACAGGCTGATCCTACAGAGAGAGAGAGAGAAAAGCCAGGCTGGTCATAAAGAGAGAGAGAAAAGCCAGACTGATCCTACAGAGAGAGAGAAAAGCCAGGCTGATCCTAGAGAGAGAGAGAGAAAAGCCAGGCTGATCCTATAGAGAGAGAGAAAGGCCAGGCTGATCCTACAGAGAGAGAGAAAGGCCAGGCTGATCCTACAGAGAGAGAAAACCAGGCTGGTCCTATAGAGAGAGAAACACCAGGCTGGTCCTATAGAGAGAGAAAAGCCAGGCTGGTCCTACAGAGAGAGGAAAGCCAGGCTGATCCTACAGAGAGACAGGAAAGCCAGGCTGATCCCACAGAGAGAGAAAAGCCAGGCTGATCCTACAGAGAGAGAAACCAGGCTGGTCCTATAGAGAGAGAAACACCAGGCTGGTCCTATAGAGAGAGAACGCCAGGCTGGTCCTATAGAGAGAGAGAAAAGCCAGGCTGATCCTACAGAGAGAGAGAAAGGCCAGGCTGATCCCACAGAGAGAGAGAAAAGCCAGGCTGATCCTACAGAGAGAGAGAAAAGCCAGGCTGATCCTAGAGAGAGAAAAGCCAGGCTGATCCTAGAGAGAGAGAGAAAAGCCAGGCTGATCCTACACTGAGAGAAAAGCCAGGCTGATCCTACACTGAGAGAAAAGCCAGGCTGATCCTATAGAGAGAGAGAAAAGCCAGGCTGATCCTATAGACTGAGAGAAAAGCCAGGCTGATCCTATAGAGAGAGAGAAAAGCCAGGCTGATCCTATAGAGAGAGAAAAGCCAGGCTGATCCTACAGAGAGAAAAAAGCCAGGCTGATCCTACAGAGAGAAAAGCCAGGCTGATCCTATAGAGAGAAAAGCCAGGCTGATCCTATATAGAGAAAAGCCAGGCTGATCCTATATAGAGAAAAGCCAGGCTGATCCTATATAGAGAAAAGCCAGGCTGATCCTATATAGAGAAAAGCCAGGCTGATCCTATATAGAGAAAAGCCAGGCTGATCCTATAGAGAGAAAAGCCAGGCTGATCCTATAGAGAGAAAAGCCAGGCTGATCCTACAGAGAGAAAAGCCAGGCTGATCCTACAGAGAGAAATGCCAGGCTGATCCTACAGAGAGAGAGAAAGGCCAGGCTGATCCTATATAGAGAAAAGCCAGGCTGATCCTACAGAGAGAAAAGCCAGGCTGATCCTACAAATCAAATCAAATTTTATTTGTCACATACACATGGTTAGCAGATGTTAATGCGAGTGTAGCGAAATGCTTGTGCTTCTAGTTCCGACAATGCAGTAATAACGAACAAGTAATCTAACTAACAATTCCAAAAAAAAAAACTACTGTCTTATACACAGTGTAAGGGGATAAAGAATATGTACATAAGGATATATGAATGAGTGATGGTACAGAGCAGCATAGGCAAGATACGGTAGATGATATTGAGTACAGTATATACATATGAGATGAGTATGTAAACCAAGTGGCATAGTTAAAGTGGCTAGTGATACATGTATTACATAAGGTATATGATATAGAGTACAGTATCTACGTATGCATATGAGATGAATAATGTAGGGTAAGTAACATTATATAAGGTAGCATTGTTAAAGTGGCAAGTGATATATTTACATCATTTCCCATCAATTCCCATTATTAAAGTGGCTGGAGTAGAGTCAGTGTCATTGACAGTGTGTTGGCAGTAGCCACTCAATGTTAGTGGTGGCTGTTTAACAGTCTGATGGCCTTGAGATAGAAGCTGTTTTTCAGTCTCTCGGTCCCAGCTTTGATGCACCTGTACTGACCTCGCCTTCTGGATGACAGCGGGGTGAACAGGCAGTGGCTCGGGTGGTTGATGTCCTTGATGATCTTTATGGCCTTCCTGTAGCATCGGGTGGTGTAGGTGTCCTGGAGGGCAGGTAGTTTGCCCCGGTGATGCGTTGTGCAGACCTCACTACCTCTGGAGAGCCTTACGGTTGAGGGCGGTGCAGTTGCCATACCAGGCGGTGATACAGCCCGCCAGGATGCTCTCGATTGTGCATCTGTAGAAGTTTGTGAGTGCTTTTGGTGACAAGCCGAATTTCTTCAGCCTCCTGAGGTTGAAGAGGCGCTGCTGCGCCTTCCTCACGATGCTGTCTGTGTGAGTGGACCAATTCAGTTTGTCTGTGATGTGTATGCCGAGGAACTTAAAACTTGCTACCCTCTCCACTACTGTTCCATCGATGTGGATGGGGGGGTGTTCCCTCTGCTGTTTCCTGAAGTCCACAATCATCTCCTTAGTTTTGTTGACGTTGAGTGTGAGGTTATTTTCCTGACACCACACTCCGAGGGCCCTCACCTCCTCCCTGTAGGCCGTCGTTGTTGGTAATCAAGCCTACCACTGTTGTGTCGTCCGCAAACTTGATGATTGAGTTGGAGGCGTGCATGGCCACGCAGTCGTGGGTGAACAGGGAGTACAGGAGAGGGCTCAGAACGCACCCTTGTGGGGCCCCAGTGTTGAGGATCAGCGGGGAGGAGATGTTGTTGCCTACCCTCACTACCTGGGGGCGGCCCGTCAGGAAGTCCAGAACCCAGTTGCACAGGGCGGGGTCGAGACCCAGGGTCTCGAGCTTGATGACGAGCTTGGAGGGTACTATGGTGTTGAATGCCGAGCTGTAGTCGATGAACAGCATTCTCACATAGGTATTCCTCTTGTCCAGATGGGTTAGGGCAGTGTGCAGTGTGGTTGAGATTGCATCGTCTGTGGACCTATTTGGGCGGTAAGCAAATTGGAGTGGGTCTAGGGTGTCAGGTAGGGTGGAGGTGATATGGTCCTTGACTAGTCTCTCAAAGCACTTCATGATGACGGATGTGAGTGCTACGGGGCGGTAGTCGTTTAGCTCAGTTACCTTAGCTTTCTTGGGAACAGGAACAATGGTGGCCCTCTTGAAGCATGTGGGAACAGCAGACTGGTATAGGGATTGATTGAATATGTCCGTAAACACACCGGCCAGCTGGTCTGCGCATGCTCTGAGGGCGCGGCTGGGGATGCCGTCTGGGCCTGCAGCCTTGCGAGGGTTAACACGTTTAAATGTCTTACTCACTTCGGCTGCAGTGAAGGAGAGACCGCATGTTTTCGTTGCAGGCCGTGTCAGTGGCACTGTATTGTCCTCAAAGCGGGCAAAAAAGTTATTGAGAGAAAAGCCAGGCTGATCCTACAGAGAGAAAAGCCAGGCTGATCCTATAGAGAGAAAAGCCAGGCTGATCCTATAGAGAGAAAAGCCAGGCTGATCCTACAGAGAGAAAAGCCAGGCTACCTGAAATACCCACATGCTACATCTCATTGGCCTCACTGGCTATTGTTCCCCACTTTAAAATATTTTGGATGCTTCCTCTCGGAAAACCTCGACCAGGACATCCAGAATCTGATCAGACAGGCCTCCTCCTCCTTTGGACGGCTAAGGAAGAGGGTTCTTAGCAACACCAACACCTAAATCTGCAGTCAACTAGGCAGTCTGTGTATCTACTCTCCTTTATGGACTTCACAGTCGACACTTAACCAACTGGACCCCTTCACATGGACAGTCTGCAGTCCAACGCATTTTGAAAGTGACCTGGCAGGACCGTGTTCAGCACTCGGAGATCCTGCCCAGAACCAGGCCTCGGTCACGCCGTCCGGACGCCAGACCTACACCTGGGCCGTGGCTCTGCAGGTGGGCAGAAAAAGCGGCTAACGAACCAACTGAAGACATCACTGTGGAAGTGTGGGATAAACCTCGCCTCCCTCAAGACTGTTGAAGCCGACTGTTCCAACCTGGCGCGGCCTCTACTATCAAAAGAGTGAGGTTGGCTGAGGGGGGGGGTGCACCGGCCTGCACCGGCCAAACGGGACGAGTCATCATATATGATGGACTACCTTATAAGCAGCAAGTTAATCAAATCAAATGTATTTATAAAGCCCTTCTTACATCAGCTGATGTCTCAAAGTGCTGTACAGAAACCCAGCCTAAAACCCCAAATAGCAAGCAATGCAGAAGTAGAAGCACGTTGGCTAGGAAAAACTCCCTAGAAAGGCGAGAGGAACCAGGCTCTGAGGGGTGGCCTGTCCTCTTCTGATTCCACTCTAGAACAATCTCTCTCTCTCTCTCTCTCTCTCGCTCTCGCTCTCTCGCTCTCTCTCTCTCGCTCTCTCTCTCTGGCCAGCTCTCTCTCTGGCCAGCTCTCTCTCTGGCCAGCTCTCTCTCTGGCCAGCTCTCTCTCTCTGGCCAGCTCTCTCTCTGGCCAGCTCTCTCTCTGGCCAGCTCTGGCCAGCTCTCTCTCTGGCCAGCTCTCTCTCTGGCCAGCTCTCTCTCGGCCAGCTCTCTCTCTGGCCAGCTCTCTCTCTGGCCAGCTCTCTGGCCAGCTCTCTCTCTGTTTCAATGTGATTTGATTTCAGTCTCTCCAAGGGACAGCCTCAATCCCTCACCAATATTATTGGTCATGCCCTCTCTCCACACCCCCAGCCCAGACCTTCTCCACACCCCCAGACCACACCCTCTCCACCCCCAGCCCACACCCTCTCCACCCCCAGACCACACCCTCTCCACCCCCCAGCCCACACCCTCTCCACCCCCCAGCCCACACCCTCTCCACCCCCCCAGCCCACACCCTCTCCACCCCCAGACCACACCCACAGTCCCTGCACCAACAGTACATCACTACATAGTGAATAGGCTGCCATTTGGTACACATCCATGCTGGGTGAGTCCCTGCACCAACAGTACTATAGTACAGTATTAGTACAGTATTATAATACACAGGTATACCACACAGGTATACCACACATATTATAATACACAGGTATACTACACAGGTATATATTATAATACACAGGTATACTACACAGGTATATATTATAATACACAGGTATATATAGACCCTGTCCAGTCAGCAGGGTCTGGCCTGTTTTGGAGTGTCCAGTGTCCAGTCAGCAGAGTGTCCAGTCAGCAGGGTCTGGCCTGTTTGGAGTGTTCAGTCAGCAGGGCCTGGACTGTTTGGAGTGTCCAGTCAGCAGAGTGTTCAGTCAGCAGGGTCTGGCCTGTTTGGAGTGTCCAGTCAGCAGGGACTGGCCTGTTTTGGAGTGTCCAGTGTCCAGTCAGCAGGGTCTGGCCTGTTTGGAGTGTCCAGTCAGCAGGGACTGGACTGTTTGGAGTGTCCAGTCAGCAGGGCCTGGACTGTTTGGAGTGTCCAGTGTCCAGTCAGCAGGGCCTGGACTGTTTGGAGTGTCCAGTCAGCAGAGTGTCCAGTCAGCAGAGTCTGGCCTATTTGGGACTTTTCTATGGACACCATTGTAGATAGATAGGGAGTTAAAGTACCTACCAATCTAGAGTCTGGCCTGTTTGGGACTTTTCTAGGGACACCATTGTAGATAGATAGGGAGTTAAAGTACCTACCAATCTATCCCTAAACCCTGGTAGGCAGAGACAAGCCAGGTGCCCTGACACAGAGTACTGTAAGTAGCTCAGAGTGTCTGTGAATTCTGCCCCGCTCCTAAACCCTGCAGATTGTCACCCGGGAGAAACCCAAACTTCATTGCCTCCTCATTCATTTGTCACTTCAATATTTCTCTTCTTCCATCAAGCGTTTTAGGCATTTAGCTAAAAAAAAAAAAAAAAGAGCTAAAAAAAAAAACCCAAAACGTGTATTAATTCTCCATATCTCCTGATCTCTACTAGATATATAGTCCATCAAATTGCAGTTGTTTACAGGACCAGAAAAATGCTTCCTTTTCAACAAACGGTCAGTGTTTCTTCATAAACAGAAGAGCCGTTCCTATTTCCCCAGGTCTGGGTTTGAGGTACTTCCCTACATTTCTCAGACTCCCTTCCCTTCTAATGTCCTCGGTGAGCCTCCGTGTTGTCTAGCCTGCATAGGAACACTACTGACTTGTGTCTCTTCTGTCTTTGTGCAAAGCTGACACTGCTCTCATGTTTCTAGAAATATGAGCAGTTAAAAAAAAAATTAAAAACTGACACAGCTAGAAAGACCTCAGTTGAGCACATCAACACATACAAATGATTTACGCTGGAGTAGTTAGGCTACAATGGAGGATGGTGAAAGGAAGGAAGGGCGAGAAAGAGACAGGAAGAAACCAAAAAAGGGGAGGGTCTCCTTTTCGAGAGGTCCAGTTTACTGTAACACGGTTTCCTGGATGCCTCTGACACCATGCTTATTTTTCCGTTCTCCCTCCCTCTCTCCCTCCCTCTCGCTCTTCTCTCCTCTCTCACCCTCGCAGATATGACATGAGTCTCTTACTGCACCTCCCGCCCTGATGACAGAGAGGAAGAGAGACAGGGACTGAGAAAGAGAGAAACAGAAAGACTGAGAGAAAGGGAGGAGAGAGAGAGAGCTCTAGCAATACAAACATTCTCCCAGTACTGACTCATATCTAGCATGCCCTTGTCCTCTCTGCCTCTAATCTAAACACACCATGGTCCCGGTCTGGAAGCAGGCTTTCCACTGTGCTTAGAGGGCACTTTAGGTACTGCAGTTTGGCTGAAACAGACAATACCATAGAGAAGTCAATTTAAAAAATACATAGCTGCAAGCAGTAATGAACAGGGTTTATAGGCTGACACCGTGTCAAAGGTAAAGTGCGGCCATTTTTTTTAATGCCACAACTATTTTTTTCTCAAAATCATGAAAGAATGATGAGTCCAAATGCAGTGGTCAGTGGACAAACTAACGAGGAGTTGAATATATCTGTGTGAAAATAAGTTATCACCTGTTCAGAGCCACCGGATAACGAGACAATATCTGCCCCAGTGCTTTTCAATCTGGTGTGGCGCCGACAGTTTCAAAGCAGCAGAACGAAATGTGTTTACCAGACACATTCAATATTCACAGAAAACTATGAAAAATGTTTGACATCCTGTCAAACACCAGATAGTATCAGGAAGTCCCAGCATCCTGTCAAA
>NC_056447.1:17018731-17023731 GCF_018296145.1 Oncorhynchus tshawytscha
CCTTACACGACACATCCACCCACACCACACATCCACCCTCACAGTCCACCCACACACACATCCACCCACACAGTCACAGACACCTGTACTGACACTTCTGGATGACAGCGGGGTGAACAGGCAGTGGCTCGGGTGGTTGAGTCCTTGGGGCTCCACCACTGACATCCACCCACACACACACACCCACCCACACACACATCCACCCACATCAAGAGACACATCCACCCACACAGACACATCCACAGAGCCACGGTCCAGGGGGCTCAGAGCACCAGGCTCCCCCACAGTGTTGAGGATCATCTCCAGAAGATGTTGTTGCCACCCTCACCACCTGACGGCCCGTCAGGAAGTCCACCCAGTTTGTCACATCCACCCACACAGACACATCCACCCACACATGGTGTTGAATGCCAGCATCGACCCACAGCATTCTCACATAGGTTTCCTCTTGTCCAGATGGGTTAGGGCAGTGTGCAGTGTGGTTGACACATCTCCCACAGGCCGACCTACCCGGAAAACACATGACCCACCCAAGGGTGTCACAGACACATCCACCCATATGGTCATCCACCCAAAGCACTTCATGAGACACAGTCCACCCACATTTAGCTCATCCTTACCCTTGGGAACAGGAACAATCCCCACTTGACACATCCACCAGCACACACTGGTACAGGGATCCACCCACACACATCCACCCAGCTGGTCTGCACATGCCACCCACACAGACATCCACCCTGCAGCCACCCACACAGAAATGTCATCCACCCAGTGACAGAGACACATCCACCCACACCCAGTGGCACTGTATCCACCCACACCCACTCAGTCCACTGGGACACAGACACATCCACCCACACACAGATACATATGTCCCACACCCACACTTATCCACCTTCAGACATATCCACCCACCCACACCTGCACCCACACCCACCCACTCAGACACATCCACCCATGCACAGAGTTTCTTCCCACACAGACACATCCACCCACACAGACACATCCACCCACAGACACATCCACCCACACACAGACACATCCACCCACACACAGATTCTACTTTGTCTCTGTACTGGCACAGCTTGTTTGATAGCCTTGCGGACCCAATAGCTGCACTGTTTGTATTCAGTCATCCAGACCCTTGCCCTGGTTAAAAGCAGTGGTTCGTGCCTTCAGTTTCACACGACTGCCATCAATCCACGGTTTCTGGTTAGGGAATGTTTTATCCACCCTTCACAAACGTTCTAATGAACACATCAGCGTACCCAATGTTGTTGTCAGAGACACATCCACATCCACGTGATGGACAGTCTTGGAGTGTGGACAGCATCCACCAGCGTTGGACAGACCTCAGCGTGGGACCCCCTGTCTGTAGGCACATCAGAAAATCCACCCACGACACGGGGCACATATGCGTCCCACACAGTAACAATGATCTCTTTCCACACCTGGTTGCACATCCACCCAGAAAAAATTTACAGTCTTGTTTTCATCACCCACCACAGACACACAGACACATCCACCCACACAGACACATCCACCCACACACACATCCACCACCCACACACAGACACATCCACCCACACACACACACATTCTCCCACACACACACATCCACCCACACACATCCACCCACCCACAGACACATCCCACACCCACCCACACATCCACCCACAAAGAGACACATCCACCCACACAGAGACACATCCCCACACACCACCCACACAGAGACACATCCACCCACACACACCCCCCACACACAGACATCCACCCACAACAGACACATCCACCCACACAGACACATCCACCCACAAACCCAACACATCCACCCACCCACACAGACACATCCACCCACACACAGACATCCACCCACACATCCACCCACAGACACCCACACACAGACACATCCACCCAGAAAAACACATCCACCCACACAGACACATCCACCCACACACATCACCCACACATCCACCCACAGACACCCACAGACACACCCACCCACATACATCCACCCACACACACATCCACCACACAGACACATCCACCCACACACACATCCACCCACACACACATCCACCCACACAGACACATCCACCCACACACAGACACATCCACCCACACCCACACATCCACCCACATACAAATCCACCCACACCCACTCATCCACCCACACAGACACATCCACCCACACACAGATACATCCACCCACACATCCACCCACAGACACATCCACCCACCCACCCACACACCCACCCACACAGACACATCCACCCACACACAGACACATCCACCCACACATAGACACATCCACCACACATAGACACATCCACCAACACAGACACATCCACCCAGAAAAAACACATCCAGCCACACACATCCACCCACACAGAGACACATCCACCCACACACATCCACCCACCCACACAGACATATCCACCCACACACATCCACCCACACACAGACACATCCACCACCCACCCACACCCATCCACCCACCCACATCCACCCACAGACATCCACCCACATAGACACATCCACCCACACATCCACCCACACAGACACATCTACCCACACAGACACATCCACCCACATATCCACCCACATCCACCCACACAGACACATCCACCCACACACAGACACATCCACCCACACACACACAGACACATCCACCCATGCACACAGACACATCCACCCACACACACACACACCCACATCCACCCACACAGACACATCAACCCACCCACAGACACATCCACATCCACCCACAAAGAGACACATCCACCCACACAGAGACACATCCACATCCACCCACAGAGACACATCCACCCACCCACACCCACACATCCACCCACACCCACACATCCACCCACACACAGACACATCCACATCCACCCACACCCACACATCCACCCACACACAGACACATCCACCCACACACAGACACATCCACCCACACAGACACATCCACCCACACAGACACATCCACCCACACAGACACATCCGCCCACAGACACATCCGCCCACAGACACATCCACCCACACCGACTGTGTACAAAATAACTCGTTCCTACTATTGAACGGCAGCCCCACAACTGACGCTACCAGACTCTTTTATGGTTGTAAAATACTGCCCAATTTATTCCCCCTTTCCCCAAAACACGGGTAAATATTGGACTATAAAATGTGCCTTCCTGTTTTACACTGATGCTAAAATGTTTATTATATTCTACTGAGACATTGACTTTATGTTGGTATTCTTATCTTTTATTGTGTCTTGTTGTCCAGAAGGAAGCTGTAGTCAGCAGTCAGGTAGGTGCTGTATACTGTATCTATCCAGTATCTTCAACACACACCAGGATATTCCATCTATCTACTGTAGTTAGTCTACTGTAGCTGACACGTTCCCCCCCTCTGTCTACTGTAGTCAGTCTGCTGTAGTCAGTCTGCTGTAGTCAGTCTGCTGTAGTCAGTCTGCTGTAGTCAGCAGTCAGGTAGGTGCTCTATACTGTATCTATCCAGTATCTTCAACACACACCAGGATATTCCATCTATCTACTGTAGTCAGTCTGCTGTAGTCAGTCTGCTGTAGTCAGTCTGCTGTACCTGCTGTAGTCAGTCTGCTGTAGTCAGTCTGCTGTAGTCAGTCTGCTGTAGTCAGTCTGCTGTAGTCAGTCTGCTGTAGTCAGTCTACTGTAGTCAGTCTACTGTAGTCAGTCTGCTGTAGTCAGTCTGCTGTAGTCAGTCTGCTGTAGTCAGCAGTCAGGTAGGTGCTGTATACTGTATCTATCCAGTATATACGACTAACACATCTTCAACACACACCAGGATATTCCATCTATCTACTGTAGTCAGTCTGCTGTAGTCAGTCTGCTGTAGCCGACACGTTCCCCCCTCTATCTACTGTAGTTAGTCTACTGTAGTTAGTCTGCTGTAGTTAGTCTACTGTAGTCAGTCTACTGTAATCAGTCTACTGTAGCTGTGTTCCAGATCAACTCCTAGTGATGAGAATGTAATCTCTATGGCCCCGTCCAATTACACACACACACACACACACACACACTTCCAAAGGAGCAGAACTATAACATCTGCAGTTTGCGGTGGAGGACTAGAGATGGATGATGTCTTCAGAGAGACATCCCAGCTAGCGAGGCCTCTCCATTCGGACTCTAATCCACTCAGAAGTAGATGAGAGTCAGTAAGATTCTCTCTCTTTCACACAGTAGATGAGACACATTCCATCAGCCAAAGAAACACACCCAGACAATACAATACCACTGAACAGCGGACACAGCACAGGACACACACACACCATTACTCACCGAAATACACACACACACACACACCCAGCAGTACTACTAACCTGGGTTGAGAGGGCAGTTGAGAGGCTGGTGGGAGGCTGGGTGAACAGTGCAGAGCGGGAGGCTGACCGCAGGCCATGTGCTCTCCTGACAGGCTGGTCCTGACGGAGGGGAGAGGAGAGAACAACAGTCAGGACCGTGACAGAACCAGCCATCAGAACCCTGACAGAACCCGTCAGAACACTGACCGAACCCACCGTCAGAACTCGCCGTCAGAACACTGACCGAACCCGCCGTCAGAACAGTGACAGAACCCACCGTCAGAACACTGACAGAACCCACCGTCAGAACCCGTCAGAACAGTGCGTCTGTCCCATCCGGGATGAAGAGGACGAAGTGGGTAAAACCAAACCATAAGAGCTTCCCAACCCCCCACCTCCTGGCCCCCCAGGTTAGTGGTGGCGCTTAGGGCAGTGATGGTCACGGAATTTTGTTGACGGTAATTCGCCAGCCAAATGACCGCGGTCACCTTAATAACCGTTCAAATAGCACATCTTTTTATATATATATATATATATATATTTATTTTTTTAGGTATATATATATATATTTTTTTTAGGTATATATATATATTTATTTTTAGGTATATTTTCTCCTCTGTTTCTGACTGACTATGTACCAAAATGCCTCCAACAAATA